>NW_028154443.1:0-48137 GCF_965231275.1 Zosterops lateralis
ACTCTCGGTGTGTATTTGATTCATGAACCCCTGGGTAGCCCGGCGGTCCGCGCCCTGCCTTGGTTCCCGGGTAGACCAGCTGTCCGCGACCGGACTCGGTACCTGGCTTCTGACGGCTGGGGTAGACCAGGTGTCCGCGCTCGGACTTAGTTCCTGAGGACGGAACCTGCGGGTAGACCTGCTGTCCGCGGCCGTCCTGTCCGGGGCCCTCCAAGTATCAAAAAGGAGAGCTTCACTCCAGTGCGGGTAAAGGCAGGGAGTAGCTAGGACTCTCGGTGTGTATTTGATTCATGAACCCCTGGGTAGACCGGCGGTCCGCGCCCTGCCTTGGTTCCTGGGTAGACCGGCTGTCCACGGCTGGACTCCGTACCTGGCTTCTGACGGCTGGGGTAGACCAGGTGTCCGCGCTCGGACTTAGTTCCTGAGGACGGAACCTGCGGGTAGACCTGCTGTCCGCGGCCGGCCTGTTTGGGGCCCTCCAAGTATCAAAAAGAGACCTTCACTCCAGTGCGGGTAAAGGCAGGGAGTAGCTAGGACTCTCGGTGTGTATTTGATTCATGAACCCCTGGGTAGACCGGCTGTCCGCGCCCTGGCTTGGTTCCCGGGTAGACCGGCTGTCCACGGCTGGACTTGGTACCTGGCCGCTGACGGCTGGGGTAGACCAGGTGTCCGCGCTCGGACTTAGTTCCTGAGGACGGAACCTGCGGGTAGACCTGCTGTCCGCGGCCGGCCTGTTTGGGGCCATCCACGTATCAAAAAGGAGACCTTCACTCCAGTGCGGGTAAAGGCAGGGAGTAGCTAGGACTCTCTTTAACTGGGGGCGTATGTAGCTGGCTGCTGAGCCCGTGGCTAGACCTGTTCCCCCGCAGCCGGCCTGTCCGGGGCCCTCCAAGTATCAAAAAGGAGACCTTCACTCCAGTGCGGGTAAAGGCAGGGAGTAGCTAGGACTCTCGGTGTGTATTTGATTCATGAACCCCTGGGTAGACCGGCTGTCCGCGCCCTGGCTTGTTTCTTGGGTAGACCGGCTGTCCACGGCCGGACTCCGTACATGGCCGCTGACGGCTGGGGTAGACCAGGTGTCCGCGCTCGGACTTAGTTCCTGAGGACGGAACCTGCGGGTAGACCTGCTGTCCGCGGCCGGCCTGTCCGGGGCCCTCCAAGTATCTAAAAGAGACCTTCACTCCAGTGCGGGTAAAGGCAGGGAGTAGCTAGGACTCTCGGTGTGTATTTGATTCATGAACCCCTGGGTAGACCGGCGGTCCGCGCCCTGCCTTGGTTCCCGGGTAGACCGGCTGTCCACGGCCGGACTCCGTACCTGGCCGCTGACGGCTGGGGTAGACCAGGTGTCCGCGCTCGGACTTAGTTCCTGACGACGGAACCTGCGGGTAGACCTGCTGTCCGCGGCCGGCCTGTTTGGGGCCCTCCACGTATCAAAAAGAAGACCTTCACTCCAGTGCGGGTAAAGGCAGGGAGTAGCTAGGACTCTCTTTAACTGGGGGCGTACGTTGCTGGCTGCCGAGCCCGTGGCTAGACCTGTTCCCTCGCGGCCGGCCTGTCCGGGGCCCTCCAAGTATCTAAAAGGAGACCTTCACTCCAGTGCGGGTAAAGGCAGGGAGTAGCTAGGACTCTCGGTGTGTATTTGATTCATGAACCCCTGGGTAGACCGGCTGTCCTCGCCCTGGCTTGGTTCCCGGGTAGACCGGCTGTCCACGGCTGGACTTGGTACCTGGCTTCTGACGGCTGGGGTAGACCGGGTGTCCGCGCTCGGACTTAGCTCCTGACGACGGAACCTGCGGGTAGACCTGCTGTCCGCGGCCGGCCTGTTTGGGGCCCTCCAAGTATCAAAAAGGAGAGCTTCACTCCAGTGCGGGTAAAGGCAGGGAGTAGCTAGGACTCTCGGTGTGTATTTGATTCATGAACCCCTGGGTAGCCCGGCGGTCCGCGCCCTGCCTTGGTTCCCGGGTAGACCAGCTGTCCGCGACCGGACTCGGTACCTGGCTTCTGACGGCTGGGGTAGACCAGGTGTCCGCGCTCGGACTTAGTTCCTGAGGACGGAACCTGCGGGTAGACCTGCTGTCCGCGGCCGTCCTGTCCGGGGCCCTCCAAGTATCAAAAAGAGACCTTCACTCCAGTGCGGGTAAAGGCAGGGAGTAGCTAGGACTCTCGGTGTGTATTTGATTCATGAACCCCTGGGTAGACCGGCTGTCCGCGCCCTGGCTTGTTTCTTGGGTAGACCGGCTGTCCACGGCCGGACTCCGTACCTGGCCGCTGACGGCTGGGGTAGACCAGGTGTCCGCGCTCGGACTTAGTTCCTGACGACGGAACCTGCGGGTAGACCTGCTGTCCGCGGCCGGCCTGTCCGGGGCCCTCTAAGTATCAAAAAGTAGACCTTCACTCCAGTGCGGGTAAAGGCAGGCAGTAGCTAGGACTCTCGGTGTGTATTTGATTCATGAACCCCTGGGTAGACCGGCGGTCCGCGCCCTGCCTTGGTTCCCGGGTAGACCAGCTGTCCACACCTGGACTTGGTACCTGGCTTTTGACGGCTGGGGTAGACCAGGTGTCCGCGCTCGGACTTAGTTCCTGACGACGGAACCTGCGGGTAGACCTGCTGTCCGCGGCCGGCCTGTTTGGGGCCCACCAAGTATCAAAAAGGAGACCTTCACTCCAGTGCGGGTAAAGGCAGGGAGTAGCTAGGACTCTCTTTAACTGGGGGCGTATGTAGCTGGCTGCCGAGCCCGTGGCTAGACCTGTTCCCCCGCAGCCGGCCTGTCCGGGGCCCTCCAAGTATCAAAAATGAGACCTTCACTCCAGTGCGGGTAAAGGCAGGGAGTAGCTAGGACTCTCGGTGTGTATTTGATTCATGAACCCCTGGGTAGACCGGCTGTCCGCGCCCTGCCTTGGTTCCTGGGTAGACCGGCTGTCCACGGCCGGACTCCGTACCTGGCCGCTGACGGCTGGGGTAGACCAGGTGTCCGCGCTCGGACTTAGTTCCTGACGACGGAACCTGCGGGTAGACCTGCTGTCCGCGGCCGGCCTGTCCGGGGCCCTCCAAGTATCTAAAAGAGACCTTCACTCCAGTGCGGGTAAAGGCAGGGAGTAGCTAGGACTCTCGGTGTGTATTTGATTCATGAACCCCTGGGTAGACCGGCGGTCCGCGCCCTGCCTTGGTTCCTGGGGAGACCGGCTGTCCACGGCCGGACTCCGTACCTGGCCGCTGACGGCTGGGGTAGACCAGGTGTCCGCGCTCGGACTTAGTTCCTGAGGACGGAACCTGCGGGTAGACCTGCTGTCCGCGGCCGGCCTGTCCGGGGCCCTCTAAGTATCAAAAAGAGACCTTCACTCCAGTGCGGGTAAAGGCAGGGAGTAGCTAGGACTCTCGGTGTGTATTTGATTCATGAACCCCTGGGTAGACCGGCTGTCCGCGCCCTGGCTTGGTTCCCGGGTAGACCGGCTGTCCACGGCTGGACTTGGTACCTGGCCGCTGACGGCTGGGGTAGACCAGGTGTCCGCGCTCGGACTTAGTTCCTGACGACGGAACCTGCGGGTAGACCTGCTGTCCGCGGCCGTCCTCTCCGGGGCCCTCCAAGTATCTAAAAGAGACCTTCACTCCAGTGCGGGTAAAGGCAGGGAGTAGCTAGGACTCTCGGTGTGTATTTGATTCATGAACCCCTGGGTAGACCGGCGGTCCGCGCCCTGCCTTGGTTCCTGGGGAGACCGGCTGTCCACGGCTGGACTCCGTACCTGGCCGCTGACGGCTGGGGTAGACCAGGTGTCCGCGCTCGGACTTAGTTCCTGAGGACGGAACCTGCGGGTAGACCTGCTGTCCGCGGCCGGCCTGTCCGGGGCCCTCCAAGTATCAAAAAGAGACCTTCACTCCAGTGCGGGTAAAGGCAGGGAGTAGCTAGGACTCTCTTTAACTGGGGGCGTAAGTAGCTGGCTGCTGAACCCGTGGCTAGACCTGTTCCCCCGCAGTCGGCCTGTCCGGGGCCCTCCAAGTATCAAAAAGGAGACCTTCACTCCAGTGCGGGTAAAGGCAGGGAGTAGCTAGGACTCTCGGTGTGTATTTGATTCATGAACCCCTGGGTAGACCGGCTGTCCTCGCCCTGGCTTGGTTCCCGGGTAGACCGGCTGTCCACGGCCGGACTCCGTACCTGGCTTCTGACGGCTGGGGTAGACCGGGTGTCCGCGCTCGGACTTAGTTCCTGAGGACGGAACCTGCGGGTAGACCTGCTGTCCGCGGCCGTCCTGTCCGGGGCCCTCCAAGTATCAAAAAGAGACCTTCACTCCAGTGCGGGTAAAGGCAGGGAGTAGCTAGGACTCTCGGTGTGTATTTGATTCATGAACCCCTGGGTAGACCGGCTGTCCGCGCCCTGCCTTGGTTCCTGGGTAGACCGGCTGTCCACGGCCGGACTCCGTACCTGGCCGCTGACGGCTGGGGTAGACCAGGTGTCCGCGCTCGGACTTAGTTCCTGAGGACGGAACCTGCGGGTAGACCTGCTGTCCGCGGCCGGCCTGTTTGGGGCCCTCCAAGTATCAAAAAGGAGACCTTCACTCCAGTGCGGGTAAAGGCAGGGAGTAGCTAGGACTCTCTTTAACTGGGGGCGTATGTAGCTGGCTGCCGAGCCCGTGGCTAGACCTGTTCCCCCGCAGCCGGCCTGTCCGGGGCCCTCCAAGTATCAAAAATGAGACCTTCACTCCAGTGCGGGTAAAGGCAGGGAGTAGCTAGGACTCTCGGTGTGTATTTGATTCATGAACCCCTGGGTAGACCGGCTGTCCGCGCCCTGCCTTGGTTCCTGGGTAGACCGGCTGTCCACGGCCGGACTCCGTACCTGGCCGCTGACGGCTGGGGTAGACCAGGTGTCCGCGCTCGGACTTAGTTCCTGACGACGGAACCTGCGGGTAGACCTGCTGTCCGCGGCCGGCCTGTCCGGGGCCCTCCAAGTATCAAAAAGAGACCTTCACTCCAGTGCGGGTAAAGGCAGGGAGTAGCTACGACTCTCTTTAACTGGGGGCGTATGTAGCTGGCTGCCGAGCCCGTGGCTAGACCTGTTCCCCCGCAGCCGGCCTGTCCGGGGCCCTCCAAGTATCAAAAAGGAGACCTTCACTCCAGTGCGGGTAAAGGCAGGGAGTAGCTAGGACTCTCGGTGCGTATTTGATTCATGAACCCCTGGGTAGACCGGCTGTCCTCGCCCTGGCTTGGTTCCCGGGTAGACCGGCTGTCCACGGCTGGACTTGGTACCTGGCTTCTGACGGCTGGGGTAGACCGGGTGTCCGCGCTCGGACTTAGCTCCTGACGACGGAACCTGCGGGTAGACCTGCTGTCCGCGGCCGGCCTGTTTGGGGCCCTCCAAGTATCAAAAAGGAGAGCTTCACTCCAGTGCGGGTAAAGGCAGGGAGTAGCTAGGACTCTCGGTGTGTATTTGATTCATGAACCCCTGGGTAGCCCGGCGGTCCGCGCCCTGCCTTGGTTCCCGGGTAGACCAGCTGTCCGCGACCGGACTCGGTACCTGGCTTCTGACGGCTGGGGTAGACCAGGTGTCCGCGCTCGGACTTAGTTCCTGAGGACGGAACCTGCGGGTAGACCTGCTGTCCGCGGCCGTCCTGTCCGGGGCCCTCCAAGTATCAAAAAGGAGAGCTTCACTCCAGTGCGGGTAAAGGCAGGGAGTAGCTAGGACTCTCGGTGTGTATTTGATTCATGAACCCCTGGGTAGACCGGCGGTCCGCGCCCTGCCTTGGTTCCTGGGTAGACCGGCTGTCCACGGCTGGACTCCGTACCTGGCTTCTGACGGCTGGGGTAGACCAGGTGTCCGCGCTCGGACTTAGTTCCTGAGGACGGAACCTGCGGGTAGACCTGCTGTCCGCGGCCGGCCTGTTTGGGGCCCTCCAAGTATCAAAAAGAGACCTTCACTCCAGTGCGGGTAAAGGCAGGGAGTAGCTAGGACTCTCGGTGTGTATTTGATTCATGAACCCCTGGGTAGACCGGCTGTCCGCGCCCTGGCTTGGTTCCCGGGTAGACCGGCTGTCCACGGCTGGACTTGGTACCTGGCCGCTGACGGCTGGGGTAGACCAGGTGTCCGCGCTCGGACTTAGTTCCTGAGGACGGAACCTGCGGGTAGACCTGCTGTCCGCGGCCGGCCTGTTTGGGGCCATCCACGTATCAAAAAGGAGACCTTCACTCCAGTGCGGGTAAAGGCAGGGAGTAGCTAGGACTCTCTTTAACTGGGGGCGTATGTAGCTGGCTGCTGAGCCCGTGGCTAGACCTGTTCCCCCGCAGCCGGCCTGTCCGGGGCCCTCCAAGTATCAAAAAGGAGACCTTCACTCCAGTGCGGGTAAAGGCAGGGAGTAGCTAGGACTCTCGGTGTGTATTTGATTCATGAACCCCTGGGTAGACCGGCTGTCCGCGCCCTGGCTTGTTTCTTGGGTAGACCGGCTGTCCACGGCCGGACTCCGTACATGGCCGCTGACGGCTGGGGTAGACCAGGTGTCCGCGCTCGGACTTAGTTCCTGAGGACGGAACCTGCGGGTAGACCTGCTGTCCGCGGCCGGCCTGTCCGGGGCCCTCCAAGTATCTAAAAGAGACCTTCACTCCAGTGCGGGTAAAGGCAGGGAGTAGCTAGGACTCTCGGTGTGTATTTGATTCATGAACCCCTGGGTAGACCGGCGGTCCGCGCCCTGCCTTGGTTCCCGGGTAGACCGGCTGTCCACGGCCGGACTCCGTACCTGGCCGCTGACGGCTGGGGTAGACCAGGTGTCCGCGCTCGGACTTAGTTCCTGACGACGGAACCTGCGGGTAGACCTGCTGTCCGCGGCCGGCCTGTTTGGGGCCCTCCACGTATCAAAAAGAAGACCTTCACTCCAGTGCGGGTAAAGGCAGGGAGTAGCTAGGACTCTCTTTAACTGGGGGCGTACGTTGCTGGCTGCCGAGCCCGTGGCTAGACCTGTTCCCTCGCGGCCGGCCTGTCCGGGGCCCTCCAAGTATCTAAAAGGAGACCTTCACTCCAGTGCGGGTAAAGGCAGGGAGTAGCTAGGACTCTCGGTGTGTATTTGATTCATGAACCCCTGGGTAGACCGGCTGTCCTCGCCCTGGCTTGGTTCCCGGGTAGACCGGCTGTCCACGGCTGGACTTGGTACCTGGCTTCTGACGGCTGGGGTAGACCGGGTGTCCGCGCTCGGACTTAGCTCCTGACGACGGAACCTGCGGGTAGACCTGCTGTCCGCGGCCGGCCTGTTTGGGGCCCTCCAAGTATCAAAAAGGAGAGCTTCACTCCAGTGCGGGTAAAGGCAGGGAGTAGCTAGGACTCTCGGTGTGTATTTGATTCATGAACCCCTGGGTAGCCCGGCGGTCCGCGCCCTGCCTTGGTTCCCGGGTAGACCAGCTGTCCGCGACCGGACTCGGTACCTGGCTTCTGACGGCTGGGGTAGACCAGGTGTCCGCGCTCGGACTTAGTTCCTGAGGACGGAACCTGCGGGTAGACCTGCTGTCCGCGGCCGTCCTGTCCGGGGCCCTCCAAGTATCAAAAAGAGACCTTCACTCCAGTGCGGGTAAAGGCAGGGAGTAGCTAGGACTCTCGGTGTGTATTTGATTCATGAACCCCTGGGTAGACCGGCTGTCCGCGCCCTGCCTTGGTTCCTGGGTAGACCGGCTGTCCACGGCCGGACTCCGTACCTGGCCGCTGACGGCTGGGGTAGACCAGGTGTCCGCGCTCGGACTTAGTTCCTGAGGACGGAACCTGCGGGTAGACCTGCTGTCCGCGGCCGGCCTGTTTGGGGCCCTCCAAGTATCAAAAAGGAGACCTTCACTCCAGTGCGGGTAAAGGCAGGGAGTAGCTAGGACTCTCTTTAACTGGGGGCGTATGTAGCTGGCTGCCGAGCCCGTGGCTAGACCTGTTCCCCCGCAGCCGGCCTGTCCGGGGCCCTCCAAGTATCAAAATGAGACCTTCACTCCAGTGCGGGTAAAGGCAGGGGAGTAGCTAGGACTCTCGGTGTGTATTTGATTCATGAACCCCTGGGTAGACCGGCTGTCGCGCCCTGCCTTGGTTCCTGGGTAGACCGGCTGTCCACGGCCGGACTCCGTACCTGGCCGCTGACGGCTGGGGTAGACCAGGTGTCCGCGCTCGGACTTAGTTCCTGACGACGGAACCTGCGGGTAGACCTGCTGTCCGCGGCCGGCCTGTCCGGGGCCCTCCAAGTATCTAAAAGAGACCTTCACTCCAGTGCGGGTAAAGCAGGGAGTAGCCTGGGGGCGTATGTAGCTGGCTGCCGAGCCCGTGGCTAGACCTGTTCCCCGCAGCCGGCCTGTCCGGGGCCCTCCAAGTATCAAAAAGAGACCTTCACTCCAGTGCGGGTAAAGGCAGGGAGTAGCTAGGACTCTCGGTGTGTATTTGATTCATGAACCCCTGGGTAGACCGGCTGTCCGCGCCCTGGCTTGTTTCTTGGGTAGACCGGCTGTCCACGGCCGGACTCCGTACCTGGCCGCTGACGGCTGGGGTAGACCAGGTGTCCGCGCTCGGACTTAGTTCCTGAGGCCGGAACCTGCGGGTAGACCTGCTGTCCGCGGCCGGCCTGTTTGGGGCCCTCCAAGTATCAAAAAGTAGACCTTCACTCCAGTGCGGGTAAAGGCAGGCAGTAGCTAGACTCTCGGTGTGTATTTGATTCATGAACCCCTGGGTAGACCGGCGGTCCGCGCCCTGCCTTGGTTCCCGGGTAGACCAGCTGTCCACACCTGGACTTGGTACCTGGCTTTTGACGGCTGGGGTAGACCAGGTGTCCGCGCTCGGACTTAGTTCCTGACGA
This sequence comes from Zosterops lateralis, assembly GCF_965231275.1. Taxonomy (NCBI): domain Eukaryota; kingdom Metazoa; phylum Chordata; class Aves; order Passeriformes; family Zosteropidae; genus Zosterops; species Zosterops lateralis. Next base: position 8,794 of record NW_028154443.1, read on the forward strand.
CGGAACCTGCGGGTAGACCTGCTGTCCGCGGCCGGCCTGTTTGGGGCCCACCAAGTATCAAAAAGGAGACCTTCACTCCAGTGCGGGTAAAGGCAGGAGTAGCTAGGACTCTCTTTAACTGGGGGCGTATGTAGCTGGCTGCCGAGCCCGTGGCTAGACCTGTTCCCCCGCAGCCGGCCTGTCCGGGCCCTCCAAGTATCAAAAATGAGACCTTCACTCCAGTGGCGGGTAAAGGCAGGGAGTAGCTAGGACTCTCGGTGTGTATTTGATTCATGAACCCCTGGGTAGACCGGCTGTCCGCGCCCTGCCTTGGTTCCTGGGTAGACCGGCTGTCCACGGCCGGACTCCGTACCTGGCCGCTGACGGCTGGGGTAGACCAGGTGTCCGCGCTCGGACTTAGTTCCTGACGACGGAACCTGCGGGTAGACCTGCTGTCCGCGGCCGGCCTGTTTGGGGCCCTCCAAGTATCAAAAAGAGACCTTCACTCCAGTGCGGGTAAAGGCAGGGAGTAGCTAGGACTCTCGGTGTGTATTTGATTCATGAACCCCTGGGTAGACCGGCGGTCCGCGCCCTGCCTTGGTTCCTGGGTAGACCGGCTGTCCACGGCCGGACTCCGTACCTGGCCGCTGACGGCTGGGGTAGACCAGGTGTCCGCGCTCGGACTTAGTTCCTGAGGACGGAACCTGCGGGTAGACCTGCTGTCCGCGTCCGGCCTGTTTGGGGCCATCCACGTATCAAAAAGAAGACCTTCACTCCAGTGCGGGTAAAGGCAGGGAGTAGCTAGGACTCTCTTTAACTGGGGGCGTACGTTGCTGGCTGCCGAGCCGTGGCTAGACCTGTTCCCTCGCGGCCAGCCTGTCCGGGGCCCTCCAAGTATCTAAAAGGAGACCTTCACTCCAGTGCGGGTAAAGGCAGGGAGTAGCTAGGACTCTCGGTGTGTATTTGATTCATGAACCCCTGGGTAGACCGGCTGTCCGCGCCCTGGCTTGGTTCCCGGGTAGACCGGCTGTCCACGGCCGGACTCCGTACATGGCCGCTGACGGCTGGGGTAGACCAGGTGTCCGCGCTCGGACTTAGTTCCTGACGACGGAACCTGCGGGTAGACCTGCTGTCCGCGGCCGGCCTGTCCGGGGCCCTCCAAGTATCTAAAAGAGACCTTCACTCCAGTGCGGGTAAAGGCAGGCAGTAGCTAGGACTCTCGGTGTGTATTTGATTCATGAACCCCTGGGTAGACCGGCGGTCCGCGCCCTGCCTTGGTTCCTGGGGAGACCGGCTGTCCACGGCCGGACTCCGTACCTGGCCGCTGACGGCTGGGGTAGACCAGGTGTCCGCGCTCGGACTTAGTTCCTGAGGACGGAACCTGCGGGTAGACCTGCTGTCCGCGGCCGGCCTGTTTGGGGCCCTCCACGTATCAAAAAGAAGACCTTCACTCCAGTGCGGGTAAAGGCAGGGAGTAGCTAGGACTCTCTTTAACTGGGGGCGTATGTAGCTGGCTGCTGAGCCCGTGGCTAGACCTGTTCCCCCGCAGTCGGCCTGTCCGGGGCCCTCCAAGTATCAAAAAGGAGACCTTCACTCCAGTGCGGGTAAAGGCAGGGAGTAGCTAGGACTCTCGGTGTGTATTTGATTCATGAACCCCTGGGTAGACCGGCTGTCCGCGCCCTGGCTTGTTTCTTGGGTAGACCGGCTGTCCACGGCCGGACTCCGTACATGGCCGCTGACGGCTGGGGTAGACCAGGTGTCCGCGCTCGGACTTAGTTCCTGACGACGGAACCTGCGGGTAGACCTGCTGTCCGCGGCCGGCCTGTCCGGGGCCCTCCAAGTATCTAAAAGAGACCTTCACTCCAGTGCGGGTAAAGGCAGGGAGTAGCTAGGACTCTCGGTGTGTATTTGATTCATGAACCCCTGGGTAGACCGGCGGTCCGCGCCCTGCCTTGGTTCCCGGGTAGACCGGCTGTCCACGGCCGGACTCCGTACCTGGCCGCTGACGGCTGGGGTAGACCAGGTGTCCGCGCTCGGACTTAGTTCCTGACGACGGAACCTGCGGGTAGACCTGCTGTCCGCGGCCGGCCTGTTTGGGGCCCTCCACGTATCAAAAAGAAGACCTTCACTCCAGTGCGGGTAAAGGCAGGGAGTAGCTAGGACTCTCTTTAACTGGGGGCGTATGTAGCTGGCTGCTGAGCCCGTGGCTAGACCTGTTCCCCCGCAGTCGGCCTGTCCGGGGCCCTCCAAGTATCTAAAAGGAGACCTTCACTCCAGTGCGGGTAAAGGCAGGGAGTAGCTAGGACTCTCGGTGTGTATTTGATTCATGAACCCCTGGGTAGACCGGCTGTCCGCGCCCTGGCTTGTTTCTTGGGTAGACCGGCTGTCCACGGCCGGACTCCGTACATGGCCGCTGACGGCTGGGGTAGACCAGGTGTCCGCGCTCGGACTTAGTTCCTGACGACGGAACCTGCGGGTAGACCTGCTGTCCGCGGCCGGCCTGTCCGGGGCCCTCCAAGTATCTAAAAGAGACCTTCACTCCAGTGCGGGTAAAGGCAGGGAGTAGCTAGGACTCTCGGTGTGTATTTGATTCATGAACCCCTGGGTAGACCGGCGGTCCGCGCCCTGCCTTGGTTCCCGGGTAGACCGGCTGTCCACGGCCGGACTCCGTACCTGGCCGCTGACGGCTGGGGTAGACCAGGTGTCCGCGCTCGGACTTAGTTCCTGACGACGGAACCTGCGGGTAGACCTGCTGTCCGCGGCCGGCCTGTTTGGGGCCCTCCACGTATCAAAAAGAAGACCTTCACTCCAGTGCGGGTAAAGGCAGGGAGTAGCTACGACTCTCTTTAACTGGGGGCGTACGTTGCTGGCTGCCGAGCCCGTGGCTAGACCTGTTCCCTCGCGGCCGGCCTGTCCGGGGCCCTCCAAGTATCTAAAAGGAGACCTTCACTCCAGTGCGGGTAAAGGCAGGGAGTAGCTAGGACTCTCGGTGTGTATTTGATTCATGAACCCCTGGGTAGACCGGCTGTCCTCGCCCTGGCTTGGTTCCCGGGTAGACCGGCTGTCCACGGCTGGACTTGGTACCTGGCTTCTGACGGCTGGGGTAGACCGGGTGTCCGCGCTCGGACTTAGCTCCTGACGACGGAACCTGCGGGTAGACCTGCTGTCCGCGGCCGGCCTGTTTGGGGCCCTCCAAGTATCAAAAAGGAGAGCTTCACTCCAGTGCGGGTAAAGGCAGGGAGTAGCTAGGACTCTCGGTGTGTATTTGATTCATGAACCCCTGGGTAGCCCGGCGGTCCGCGCCCTGCCTTGGTTCCCGGGTAGACCAGCTGTCCGCGACCGGACTCGGTACCTGGCTTCTGACGGCTGGGGTAGACCAGGTGTCCGCGCTCGGACTTAGTTCCTGAGGACGGAACCTGCGGGTAGACCTGCTGTCCGCGGCCGTCCTGTCCGGGGCCCTCCAAGTATCAAAAAGAGACCTTCACTCCAGTGCGGGTAAAGGCAGGGAGTAGCTAGGACTCTCGGTGTGTATTTGATTCATGAACCCCTGGGTAGACCGGCGGTCCGCGCCCTGCCTTGGTTCCTGGGTAGACCGGCTGTCCACGGCCGGACTCCGTACCTGGCCGCTGACGGCTGGGGTAGACCAGGTGTCCGCGCTCGGACTTAGTTCCTGAGGACGGAACCTGCGGGTAGACCTGCTGTCCGCGGCCGGCCTGTTTGGGGCCCTCCAAGTATCAAAAAGGAGACCTTCACTCCAGTGCGGGTAAAGGCAGGGAGTAGCTAGGACTCTCTTTAACTGGGGGCGTATGTAGCTGGCTGCCGAGCCCGTGGCTAGACCTGTTCCCCCGCAGCCGGCCTGTCCGGGGCCCTCCAAGTATCAAAAATGAGACCTTCACTCCAGTGCGGGTAAAGGCAGGGAGTAGCTAGGACTCTCGGTGTGTATTTGATTCATGAACCCCTGGGTAGACCGGCTGTCCTCGCCCTGGCTTGGTTCCCGGGTAGACCGGCTGTCCACGGCCGGACTCCGTACCTGGCTTCTGACGGCTGGGGTAGACCGGGTGTCCGCGCTCGGACTTAGTTCCTGACGACGGAACCTGCGGGTAGACCTGCTGTCCGCGGCCGGCCTGTTTGGGGCCCACCAAGTATCAAAAAGGAGACCTTCACTCCAGTGCGGGTAAAGGCAGGGAGTAGCTAGGACTCTCTTTAACTGGGGGCGTATGTAGCTGGCTGCCGAGCCCGTGGCTAGACCTGTTCCCCCGCAGCCGGCCTGTCCGGGGCCCTCCAAGTATCAAAAATGAGACCTTCACTCCAGTGCGGGTAAAGGCAGGGAGTAGCTAGGACTCTCGGTGTGTATTTGATTCATGAACCCCTGGGTAGACCGGCTGTCCGCGCCCTGCCTTGGTTCCTGGGTAGACCGGCTGTCCACGGCCGGACTCCGTACCTGGCCGCTGACGGCTGGGGTAGACCAGGTGTCCGCGCTCGGACTTAGTTCCTGACGACGGAACCTGCGGGTAGACCTGCTGTCCGCGGCCGGCCTGTTTGGGGCCCTCCAAGTATCAAAAAGAGACCTTCACTCCAGTGCGGGTAAAGGCAGGGAGTAGCTAGGACTCTCGGTGTGTATTTGATTCATGAACCCCTGGGTAGACCGGCGGTCCGCGCCCTGCCTTGGTTCCTGGGTAGACCGGCTGTCCACGGCCGGACTCCGTACCTGGCCGCTGACGGCTGGGGTAGACCAGGTGTCCGCGCTCGGACTTAGTTCCTGAGGACGGAACCTGCGGGTAGACCTGCTGTCCGCGTCCGGCCTGTTTGGGGCCATCCACGTATCAAAAAGAAGACCTTCACTCCAGTGCGGGTAAAGGCAGGGAGTAGCTAGGACTCTCTTTAACTGGGGGCGTACGTTGCTGGCTGCCGAGCCCGTGGCTAGACCTGTTCCCTCGCGGCCAGCCTGTCCGGGGCCCTCCAAGTATCTAAAAGGAGACCTTCACTCCAGTGCGGGTAAAGGCAGGGAGTAGCTAGGACTCTCGGTGTGTATTTGATTCATGAACCCCTGGGTAGACCGGCTGTCCGCGCCCTGGCTTGGTTCCCGGGTAGACCGGCTGTCCACGGCCGGACTCCGTACATGGCCGCTGACGGCTGGGGTAGACCAGGTGTCCGCGCTCGGACTTAGTTCCTGACGACGGAACCTGCGGGTAGACCTGCTGTCCGCGGCCGGCCTGTCCGGGGCCCTCCAAGTATCTAAAAGAGACCTTCACTCCAGTGCGGGTAAAGGCAGGCAGTAGCTAGGACTCTCGGTGTGTATTTGATTCATGAACCCCTGGGTAGACCGGCGGTCCGCGCCCTGCCTTGGTTCCTGGGGAGACCGGCTGTCCACGGCCGGACTCCGTACCTGGCCGCTGACGGCTGGGGTAGACCAGGTGTCCGCGCTCGGACTTAGTTCCTGAGGACGGAACCTGCGGGTAGACCTGCTGTCCGCGGCCGGCCTGTTTGGGGCCCTCCACGTATCAAAAAGAAGACCTTCACTCCAGTGCGGGTAAAGGCAGGGAGTAGCTAGGACTCTCTTTAACTGGGGGCGTATGTAGCTGGCTGCTGAGCCCGTGGCTAGACCTGTTCCCCCGCAGTCGGCCTGTCCGGGGCCCTCCAAGTATCAAAAAGGAGACCTTCACTCCAGTGCGGGTAAAGGCAGGGAGTAGCTAGGACTCTCGGTGTGTATTTGATTCATGAACCCCTGGGTAGACCGGCTGTCCGCGCCCTGGCTTGTTTCTTGGGTAGACCGGCTGTCCACGGCCGGACTCCGTACATGGCCGCTGACGGCTGGGGTAGACCAGGTGTCCGCGCTCGGACTTAGTTCCTGACGACGGAACCTGCGGGTAGACCTGCTGTCCGCGGCCGGCCTGTCCGGGGCCCTCCAAGTATCTAAAAGAGACCTTCACTCCAGTGCGGGTAAAGGCAGGGAGTAGCTAGGACTCTCGGTGTGTATTTGATTCATGAACCCCTGGGTAGACCGGCGGTCCGCGCCCTGCCTTGGTTCCCGGGTAGACCGGCTGTCCACGGCCGGACTCCGTACCTGGCCGCTGACGGCTGGGGTAGACCAGGTGTCCGCGCTCGGACTTAGTTCCTGACGACGGAACCTGCGGGTAGACCTGCTGTCCGCGGCCGGCCTGTTTGGGGCCCTCCACGTATCAAAAAGAAGACCTTCACTCCAGTGCGGGTAAAGGCAGGGAGTAGCTACGACTCTCTTTAACTGGGGGCGTACGTTGCTGGCTGCCGAGCCCGTGGCTAGACCTGTTCCCTCGCGGCCGGCCTGTCCGGGGCCCTCCAAGTATCTAAAAGGAGACCTTCACTCCAGTGCGGGTAAAGGCAGGGAGTAGCTAGGACTCTCGGTGTGTATTTGATTCATGAACCCCTGGGTAGACCGGCTGTCCTCGCCCTGGCTTGGTTCCCGGGTAGACCGGCTGTCCACGGCTGGACTTGGTACCTGGCTTCTGACGGCTGGGGTAGACCGGGTGTCCGCGCTCGGACTTAGCTCCTGACGACGGAACCTGCGGGTAGACCTGCTGTCCGCGGCCGGCCTGTTTGGGGCCCTCCAAGTATCAAAAAGGAGAGCTTCACTCCAGTGCGGGTAAAGGCAGGGAGTAGCTAGGACTCTCGGTGTGTATTTGATTCATGAACCCCTGGGTAGCCCGGCGGTCCGCGCCCTGCCTTGGTTCCCGGGTAGACCAGCTGTCCGCGACCGGACTCGGTACCTGGCTTCTGACGGCTGGGGTAGACCAGGTGTCCGCGCTCGGACTTAGTTCCTGAGGACGGAACCTGCGGGTAGACCTGCTGTCCGCGGCCGTCCTGTCCGGGGCCCTCCAAGTATCAAAAAGAGACCTTCACTCCAGTGCGGGTAAAGGCAGGGAGTAGCTAGGACTCTCGGTGTGTATTTGATTCATGAACCCCTGGGTAGACCGGCTGTCCGCGCCCTGCCTTGGTTCCTGGGTAGACCGGCTGTCCACGGCCGGACTCCGTACCTGGCCGCTGACGGCTGGGGTAGACCAGGTGTCCGCGCTCGGACTTAGTTCCTGAGGACGGAACCTGCGGGTAGACCTGCTGTCCGCGGCCGGCCTGTTTGGGGCCCTCCAAGTATCAAAAAGGAGACCTTCACTCCAGTGCGGGTAAAGGCAGGGAGTAGCTAGGACTCTCTTTAACTGGGGGCGTATGTAGCTGGCTGCCGAGCCCGTGGCTAGACCTGTTCCCCCGCAGCCGGCCTGTCCGGGGCCCTCCAAGTATCAAAAATGAGACCTTCACTCCAGTGCGGGTAAAGGCAGGGAGTAGCTAGGACTCTCGGTGTGTATTTGATTCATGAACCCCTGGGTAGACCGGCGGTCCGCGCCCTGCCTTGGTTCCCGGGTAGACCGGCTGTCCACGGCTGGACTTGGTACCTGGCTTCTGACGGCTGGGGTAGACCAGGTGTCCGCGCTCGGACTTAGTTCCTGAGGACGGAACCTGCGGGTAGACCTGCTGTCCGCGGCCGGCCTGTCCGGGGCCCTCCAAGTATCTAAAAGAAGGCCTTCACTCCAGTGCGGGTAAAGGCAGGGAGTAGCTAGGACTCTCTTTAACTGGGGGCGTATGTAGCTGGCTGCCGAGCCCGTGGCTAGACCTGTTCCCCCGCAGCCGGCCTGTCCGGGGCCCTCCAAGTATCAAAAAGAGACCTTCACTCCAGTGCGGGTAAAGGCAGGGAGTAGTTAGGACTCTCGGTGTGTATTTGATTCATGAACCCCTGGGTAGACCGGCTGTCCGCGCCCTGCCTTGGTTCCTGGGTAGACCGGCTGTCCACGGCCGGACTCCGTACCTGGCTTCTGACGGCTGGGGTAGACCAGGTGTCCGCGCTCGGACTTAGTTCCTGACGACGGAACCTGCGGGTAGACCTGCTGTCCGCGGCCGGCCTGTTTGGGGCCCTCCACGTATCAAAAAGAAGACCTTCACTCCAGTGCGGGTAAAGGCAGGGAGTAGCTAGGACTCTCTTTAACTGGGGGCGTACGTAGCTGGCTGCCGAGCCCGTGGCTAGACCTGTTCCCCCGCAGCCGGTCTGTCCGGGGCCCTCCAAGTATCAAAAAGGAGACCTTCACTCCAGTGCGGGTAAAGGCAGGGAGTAGCTAGGACTCTCTTTAACTGGGGGCGTATGTAGCTGGCTGCCGAGCCCGTGGCTAGACCTGTTCCCCCGCAGCCGGCCTGTCCGGGGCCCTCCAAGTATCAAAAAGGAGACCTTCACTCCAGTGCGGGTAAAGGCAGGGAGTAGCTAGGACTCTCGGTGCGTATTTGATTCATGAACCCCTGGGTAGACCGGCTGTCCTCGCCCTGGCTTGGTTCCCGGGTAGACCGGCTGTCCACGGCTGGACTTGGTACCTGGCTTCTGACGGCTGGGGTAGACCGGGTGTCCGCGCTCGGACTTAGCTCCTGACGACGGAACCTGCGGGTAGACCTGCTGTCCGCGGCCGGCCTGTTTGGGGCCCTCCAAGTATCAAAAAGGAGAGCTTCACTCCAGTGCGGGTAAAGGCAGGGAGTAGCTAGGACTCTCGGTGTGTATTTGATTCATGAACCCCTGGGTAGCCCGGCGGTCCGCGCCCTGCCTTGGTTCCCGGGTAGACCAGCTGTCCGCGACCGGACTCGGTACCTGGCTTCTGACGGCTGGGGTAGACCAGGTGTCCGCGCTCGGACTTAGTTCCTGAGGACGGAACCTGCGGGTAGACCTGCTGTCCGCGGCCGTCCTGTCCGGGGCCCTCCAAGTATCAAAAAGAGACCTTCACTCCAGTGCGGGTAAAGGCAGGGAGTAGCTAGGACTCTCGGTGTGTATTTGATTCATGAACCCCTGGGTAGACCGGCTGTCCGCGCCCTGCCTTGGTTCCTGGGTAGACCGGCTGTCCACGGCCGGACTCCGTACCTGGCCGCTGACGGCTGGGGTAGACCAGGTGTCCGCGCTCGGACTTAGTTCCTGAGGACGGAACCTGCGGGTAGACCTGCTGTCCGCGGCCGGCCTGTTTGGGGCCCTCCAAGTATCAAAAAGGAGACCTTCACTCCAGTGCGGGTAAAGGCAGGGAGTAGCTAGGACTCTCTTTAACTGGGGGCGTATGTAGCTGGCTGCCGAGCCCGTGGCTAGACCTGTTCCCCCGCAGCCGGCCTGTCCGGGGCCCTCCAAGTATCAAAAATGAGACCTTCACTCCAGTGCGGGTAAAGGCAGGGAGTAGCTAGGACTCTCGGTGTGTATTTGATTCATGAACCCCTGGGTAGACCGGCTGTCCGCGCCCTGCCTTGGTTCCTGGGTAGACCGGCTGTCCACGGCCGGACTCCGTACCTGGCCGCTGACGGCTGGGGTAGACCAGGTGTCCGCGCTCGGACTTAGTTCCTGACGACGGAACCTGCGGGTAGACCTGCTGTCCGCGGCCGGCCTGTCCGGGGCCCTCCAAGTATCAAAAAGAGACCTTCACTCCAGTGCGGGTAAAGGCAGGGAGTAGCTAGGACTCTCGGTGTGTATTTGATTCATGAACCCCTGTGTAGCCCGGCGGTCCGCGCCCTGCCTTGGTTCCCGGGTAGACCAGCTGTCCGCGACCGGACTCGGTACCTGGCTTCTGACGGCTGGGGTAGACCAGGTGTCCGCGCTCGGACTTAGTTCCTGAGGACGGAACCTGCGGGTAGACCTGCTGTCCGCGGCCGGCCTGTCCGGGGCCCTCCAAGTATCAAAAAGAAGGCCTTCACTCCAGTGCGGGTAAAGGCAGGGAGTAGCTAGGACTCTCTTTAACTGGGGGCGTATGTAGCTGGCTGCCGAGCCCGTGGCTAGACCTGTTCCCCCGCAGCCGGCCTGTCCGGGGCCCTCCAAGTATCAAAAAGAGACCTTCACTCCAGTGCGGGTAAAGGCAGGGAGTAGCTAGGACTCTCTTTAACTGGGGGCGTATGTAGCTGGCTGCCGAGCCCGTGGCTAGACCTGTTCCCCCGCAGCCGGCCTGTCCGGGGCCCTCCAAGTATCAAAAAGAGACCTTCACTCCAGTGCGGGTAAAGGCAGGGAGTAGCTAGGACTCTCTTTAACTGGGGGCGTACGTTGCTGGCTGCCGAGCCCGTGGCTAGACCTGTTCCCTCGCGGCCAGCCTGTCCGGGGCCCTCCAAGTATCTAAAAGGAGACCTTCACTCCAGTGCGGGTAAAGGCAGGGAGTAGCTAGGACTCTCGGTGTGTATTTGATTCATGAACCCCTGGGTAGACCGGCGGTCCGCGCCCTGCCTTGGTTCCCGGGTAGACCGGCTGTCCACGGCTGGACTTGGTACCTGGCTTCTGACGGCTGGGGTAGACCAGGTGTCCGCGCTCGGACTTAGTTCCTGAGGACGGAACCTGCGGGTAGACCTGCTGTCCGCGGCCGGCCTGTCCGGGGCCCTCCAAGTATCTAAAAGAAGGCCTTCACTCCAGTGCGGGTAAAGGCAGGGAGTAGCTAGGACTCTCTTTAACTGGGGGCGTATGTAGCTGGCTGCCGAGCCCGTGGCTAGACCTGTTCCCCCGCAGCCGGCCTGTCCGGGGCCCTCCAAGTATCAAAAAGAGACCTTCACTCCAGTGCGGGTAAAGGCAGGGAGTAGTTAGGACTCTCGGTGTGTATTTGATTCATGAACCCCTGGGTAGACCGGCTGTCCGCGCCCTGCCTTGGTTCCTGGGTAGACCGGCTGTCCACGGCCGGACTCCGTACCTGGCTTCTGACGGCTGGGGTAGACCAGGTGTCCGCGCTCGGACTTAGTTCCTGACGACGGAACCTGCGGGTAGACCTGCTGTCCGCGGCCGGCCTGTTTGGGGCCCTCCACGTATCAAAAAGAAGACCTTCACTCCAGTGCGGGTAAAGGCAGGGAGTAGCTAGGACTCTCTTTAACTGGGGGCGTACGTAGCTGGCTGCCGAGCCCGTGGCTAGACCTGTTCCCCCGCAGCCGGTCTGTCCGGGGCCCTCCAAGTATCAAAAAGGAGACCTTCACTCCAGTGCGGGTAAAGGCAGGGAGTAGCTAGGACTCTCTTTAACTGGGGGCGTATGTAGCTGGCTGCCGAGCCCGTGGCTAGACCTGTTCCCCCGCAGCCGGCCTGTCCGGGGCCCTCCAAGTATCAAAAAGGAGACCTTCACTCCAGTGCGGGTAAAGGCAGGGAGTAGCTAGGACTCTCGGTGCGTATTTGATTCATGAACCCCTGGGTAGACCGGCTGTCCTCGCCCTGGCTTGGTTCCCGGGTAGACCGGCTGTCCACGGCTGGACTTGGTACCTGGCTTCTGACGGCTGGGGTAGACCGGGTGTCCGCGCTCGGACTTAGCTCCTGACGACGGAACCTGCGGGTAGACCTGCTGTCCGCGGCCGGCCTGTTTGGGGCCCTCCAAGTATCAAAAAGGAGAGCTTCACTCCAGTGCGGGTAAAGGCAGGGAGTAGCTAGGACTCTCGGTGTGTATTTGATTCATGAACCCCTGGGTAGCCCGGCGGTCCGCGCCCTGCCTTGGTTCCCGGGTAGACCAGCTGTCCGCGACCGGACTCGGTACCTGGCTTCTGACGGCTGGGGTAGACCAGGTGTCCGCGCTCGGACTTAGTTCCTGAGGACGGAACCTGCGGGTAGACCTGCTGTCCGCGGCCGTCCTGTCCGGGGCCCTCCAAGTATCAAAAAGAGACCTTCACTCCAGTGCGGGTAAAGGCAGGGAGTAGCTAGGACTCTCGGTGTGTATTTGATTCATGAACCCCTGGGTAGACCGGCTGTCCGCGCCCTGCCTTGGTTCCTGGGTAGACCGGCTGTCCACGGCCGGACTCCGTACCTGGCCGCTGACGGCTGGGGTAGACCAGGTGTCCGCGCTCGGACTTAGTTCCTGAGGACGGAACCTGCGGGTAGACCTGCTGTCCGCGGCCGGCCTGTTTGGGGCCCTCCAAGTATCAAAAAGGAGACCTTCACTCCAGTGCGGGTAAAGGCAGGGAGTAGCTAGGACTCTCTTTAACTGGGGGCGTATGTAGCTGGCTGCCGAGCCCGTGGCTAGACCTGTTCCCCCGCAGCCGGCCTGTCCGGGGCCCTCCAAGTATCAAAAATGAGACCTTCACTCCAGTGCGGGTAAAGGCAGGGAGTAGCTAGGACTCTCGGTGTGTATTTGATTCATGAACCCCTGGGTAGACCGGCTGTCCGCGCCCTGCCTTGGTTCCTGGGTAGACCGGCTGTCCACGGCCGGACTCCGTACCTGGCCGCTGACGGCTGGGGTAGACCAGGTGTCCGCGCTCGGACTTAGTTCCTGACGACGGAACCTGCGGGTAGACCTGCTGTCCGCGGCCGGCCTGTCCGGGGCCCTCCAAGTATCAAAAAGAGACCTTCACTCCAGTGCGGGTAAAGGCAGGGAGTAGCTAGGACTCTCGGTGTGTATTTGATTCATGAACCCCTGTGTAGCCCGGCGGTCCGCGCCCTGCCTTGGTTCCCGGGTAGACCAGCTGTCCGCGACCGGACTCGGTACCTGGCTTCTGACGGCTGGGGTAGACCAGGTGTCCGCGCTCGGACTTAGTTCCTGAGGACGGAACCTGCGGGTAGACCTGCTGTCCGCGGCCGGCCTGTCCGGGGCCCTCCAAGTATCAAAAAGAAGGCCTTCACTCCAGTGCGGGTAAAGGCAGGGAGTAGCTAGGACTCTCTTTAACTGGGGGCGTATGTAGCTGGCTGCCGAGCCCGTGGCTAGACCTGTTCCCCCGCAGCCGGCCTGTCCGGGGCCCTCCAAGTATCAAAAAGAGACCTTCACTCCAGTGCGGGTAAAGGCAGGGAGTAGCTAGGACTCTCTTTAACTGGGGGCGTATGTAGCTGGCTGCCGAGCCCGTGGCTAGACCTGTTCCCCCGCAGCCGGCCTGTCCGGGGCCCTCCAAGTATCAAAAAGGAGACCTTCACTCCAGTGCGGGTAAAGGCAGGGAGTAGCTAGGACTCTCGGTGCGTATTTGATTCATGAACCCCTGGGTAGACCGGCTGTCCTCGCCCTGGCTTGGTTCCCGGGTAGACCGGCTGTCCACGGCTGGACTTGGTACCTGGCTTCTGACGGCTGGGGTAGACCGGGTGTCCGCGCTCGGACTTAGCTCCTGACGACGGAACCTGCGGGTAGACCTGCTGTCCGCGGCCGGCCTGTTTGGGGCCCTCCAAGTATCAAAAAGGAGAGCTTCACTCCAGTGCGGGTAAAGGCAGGGAGTAGCTAGGACTCTCGGTGTGTATTTGATTCATGAACCCCTGGGTAGCCCGGCGGTCCGCGCCCTGCCTTGGTTCCCGGGTAGACCAGCTGTCCGCGACCGGACTCGGTACCTGGCTTCTGACGGCTGGGGTAGACCAGGTGTCCGCGCTCGGACTTAGTTCCTGAGGACGGAACCTGCGGGTAGACCTGCTGTCCGCGGCCGTCCTGTCCGGGGCCCTCCAAGTATCAAAAAGAGACCTTCACTCCAGTGCGGGTAAAGGCAGGGAGTAGCTAGGACTCTCGGTGTGTATTTGATTCATGAACCCCTGGGTAGACCGGCTGTCCGCGCCCTGCCTTGGTTCCCGGGTAGACCGGCTGTCCACGGCTGGACTTGGTACCTGGCCGCTGACGGCTGGGGTAGACCAGGTGTCCGCGCTCGGACTTAGTTCCTGAGGACGGAACCTGCGGGTAGACCTGCTGTCCGCGGCCGGCCTGTTTGGGGCCCTCCACGTATCAAAAAGAAGACCTTCACTCCAGTGCGGGTAAAGGCAGGGAGTAGCTAGGACTCTCTTTAACTGGGGGCGTATGTAGCTGGCTGCTGAGCCCGTGGCTAGACCTGTTCCCCCGCAGTCGGCCTGTCCGGGGCCCTCCAAGTATCAAAAAGGAGACCTTCACTCCAGTGCGGGTAAAGGCAGGGAGTAGCTAGGACTCTCGGTGTGTATTTGATTCATGAACCCCTGGGTAGACCGGCTGTCCGCGCCCTGGCTTGTTTCTTGGGTAGACCGGCTGTCCACGGCCGGACTCCGTACATGGCCGCTGACGGCTGGGGTAGACCAGGTGTCCGCGCTCGGACTTAGTTCCTGACGACGGAACCTGCGGGTAGACCTGCTGTCCGCGGCCGGCCTGTCCGGGGCCCTCCAAGTATCTAAAAGAGACCTTCACTCCAGTGCGGGTAAAGGCAGGGAGTAGCTAGGACTCTCGGTGTGTATTTGATTCATGAACCCCTGGGTAGACCGGCGGTCCGCGCCCTGCCTTGGTTCCCGGGTAGACCGGCTGTCCACGGCCGGACTCCGTACCTGGCCGCTGACGGCTGGGGTAGACCAGGTGTCCGCGCTCGGACTTAGTTCCTGACGACGGAACCTGCGGGTAGACCTGCTGTCCGCGGCCGGCCTGTTTGGGGCCCTCCACGTATCAAAAAGAAGACCTTCACTCCAGTGCGGGTAAAGGCAGGGAGTAGCTAGGACTCTCTTTAACTGGGGGCGTACGTTGCTGGCTGCCGAGCCCGTGGCTAGACCTGTTCCCTCGCGGCCGGCCTGTCCGGGGCCCTCCAAGTATCTAAAAGGAGACCTTCACTCCAGTGCGGGTAAAGGCAGGGAGTAGCTAGGACTCTCGGTGTGTATTTGATTCATGAACCCCTGGGTAGACCGGCTGTCCTCGCCCTGGCTTGGTTCCCGGGTAGACCGGCTGTCCACGGCTGGACTTGGTACCTGGCTTCTGACGGCTGGGGTAGACCGGGTGTCCGCGCTCGGACTTAGCTCCTGACGACGGAACCTGCGGGTAGACCTGCTGTCCGCGGCCGGCCTGTTTGGGGCCCTCCAAGTATCAAAAAGGAGAGCTTCACTCCAGTGCGGGTAAAGGCAGGGAGTAGCTAGGACTCTCGGTGTGTATTTGATTCATGAACCCCTGGGTAGCCCGGCGGTCCGCGCCCTGCCTTGGTTCCCGGGTAGACCAGCTGTCCGCGACCGGACTCGGTACCTGGCTTCTGACGGCTGGGGTAGACCAGGTGTCCGCGCTCGGACTTAGTTCCTGAGGACGGAACCTGCGGGTAGACCTGCTGTCCGCGGCCGTCCTGTCCGGGGCCCTCCAAGTATCAAAAAGAGACCTTCACTCCAGTGCGGGTAAAGGCAGGGAGTAGCTAGGACTCTCGGTGTGTATTTGATTCATGAACCCCTGGGTAGACCGGCTGTCCGCGCCCTGCCTTGGTTCCTGGGTAGACCGGCTGTCCACGGCCGGACTCCGTACCTGGCCGCTGACGGCTGGGGTAGACCAGGTGTCCGCGCTC
This sequence comes from Zosterops lateralis, assembly GCF_965231275.1. Lineage (NCBI taxonomy): Eukaryota > Metazoa > Chordata > Aves > Passeriformes > Zosteropidae > Zosterops > Zosterops lateralis. The sequence goes on from NW_028154443.1 coordinate 23,995, forward strand.
GGACTTAGTTCCTGAGGACGGAACCTGCGGGTAGACCTGCTGTCCGCGGCCGGCCTGTTTGGGGCCCTCCAAGTATCAAAAAGGAGACCTTCACTCCAGTGCGGGTAAAGGCAGGGAGTAGCTAGGACTCTCTTTAACTGGGGGCGTACGTAGCTGGCTGCCGAGCCCGTGGCTAGACCTGTTCCCCCGCAGCCGGTCTGTCCGGGGCCCTCCAAGTATCAAAAAGGAGACCTTCACTCCAGTGCGGGTAAAGGCAGGGAGTAGCTAGGACTCTCTTTAACTGGGGGCGTATGTAGCTGGCTGCCGAGCCCGTGGCTAGACCTGTTCCCCCGCAGCCGGCCTGTCCGGGGCCCTCCAAGTATCAAAAAGGAGACCTTCACTCCAGTGCGGGTAAAGGCAGGGAGTAGCTAGGACTCTCGGTGCGTATTTGATTCATGAACCCCTGGGTAGACCGGCTGTCCTCGCCCTGGCTTGGTTCCCGGGTAGACCGGCTGTCCACGGCTGGACTTGGTACCTGGCTTCTGACGGCTGGGGTAGACCGGGTGTCCGCGCTCGGACTTAGCTCCTGACGACGGAACCTGCGGGTAGACCTGCTGTCCGCGGCCGGCCTGTTTGGGGCCCTCCAAGTATCAAAAAGGAGAGCTTCACTCCAGTGCGGGTAAAGGCAGGGAGTAGCTAGGACTCTCGGTGTGTATTTGATTCATGAACCCCTGGGTAGCCCGGCGGTCCGCGCCCTGCCTTGGTTCCCGGGTAGACCAGCTGTCCGCGACCGGACTCGGTACCTGGCTTCTGACGGCTGGGGTAGACCAGGTGTCCGCGCTCGGACTTAGTTCCTGAGGACGGAACCTGCGGGTAGACCTGCTGTCCGCGGCCGTCCTGTCCGGGGCCCTCCAAGTATCAAAAAGAGACCTTCACTCCAGTGCGGGTAAAGGCAGGGAGTAGCTAGGACTCTCGGTGTGTATTTGATTCATGAACCCCTGGGTAGACCGGCTGTCCGCGCCCTGCCTTGGTTCCTGGGTAGACCGGCTGTCCACGGCCGGACTCCGTACCTGGCCGCTGACGGCTGGGGTAGACCAGGTGTCCGCGCTCGGACTTAGTTCCTGAGGACGGAACCTGCGGGTAGACCTGCTGTCCGCGGCCGGCCTGTTTGGGGCCCTCCAAGTATCAAAAAGGAGACCTTCACTCCAGTGCGGGTAAAGGCAGGGAGTAGCTAGGACTCTCTTTAACTGGGGGCGTATGTAGCTGGCTGCCGAGCCCGTGGCTAGACCTGTTCCCCCGCAGCCGGCCTGTCCGGGGCCCTCCAAGTATCAAAAATGAGACCTTCACTCCAGTGCGGGTAAAGGCAGGGAGTAGCTAGGACTCTCGGTGTGTATTTGATTCATGAACCCCTGGGTAGACCGGCTGTCCGCGCCCTGCCTTGGTTCCTGGGTAGACCGGCTGTCCACGGCCGGACTCCGTACCTGGCCGCTGACGGCTGGGGTAGACCAGGTGTCCGCGCTCGGACTTAGTTCCTGACGACGGAACCTGCGGGTAGACCTGCTGTCCGCGGCCGGCCTGTCCGGGGCCCTCCAAGTATCAAAAAGAGACCTTCACTCCAGTGCGGGTAAAGGCAGGGAGTAGCTAGGACTCTCGGTGTGTATTTGATTCATGAACCCCTGTGTAGCCCGGCGGTCCGCGCCCTGCCTTGGTTCCCGGGTAGACCAGCTGTCCGCGACCGGACTCGGTACCTGGCTTCTGACGGCTGGGGTAGACCAGGTGTCCGCGCTCGGACTTAGTTCCTGAGGACGGAACCTGCGGGTAGACCTGCTGTCCGCGGCCGGCCTGTCCGGGGCCCTCCAAGTATCAAAAAGAAGGCCTTCACTCCAGTGCGGGTAAAGGCAGGGAGTAGCTAGGACTCTCTTTAACTGGGGGCGTATGTAGCTGGCTGCCGAGCCCGTGGCTAGACCTGTTCCCCCGCAGCCGGCCTGTCCGGGGCCCTCCAAGTATCAAAAAGAGACCTTCACTCCAGTGCGGGTAAAGGCAGGGAGTAGCTAGGACTCTCTTTAACTGGGGGCGTATGTAGCTGGCTGCCGAGCCCGTGGCTAGACCTGTTCCCCCGCAGCCGGCCTGTCCGGGGCCCTCCAAGTATCAAAAAGAGACCTTCACTCCAGTGCGGGTAAAGGCAGGGAGTAGCTAGGACTCTCTTTAACTGGGGGCGTACGTTGCTGGCTGCCGAGCCCGTGGCTAGACCTGTTCCCTCGCGGCCAGCCTGTCCGGGGCCCTCCAAGTATCTAAAAGGAGACCTTCACTCCAGTGCGGGTAAAGGCAGGGAGTAGCTAGGACTCTCGGTGTGTATTTGATTCATGAACCCCTGGGTAGACCGGCGGTCCGCGCCCTGCCTTGGTTCCCGGGTAGACCGGCTGTCCACGGCTGGACTTGGTACCTGGCTTCTGACGGCTGGGGTAGACCAGGTGTCCGCGCTCGGACTTAGTTCCTGAGGACGGAACCTGCGGGTAGACCTGCTGTCCGCGGCCGGCCTGTCCGGGGCCCTCCAAGTATCTAAAAGAAGGCCTTCACTCCAGTGCGGGTAAAGGCAGGGAGTAGCTAGGACTCTCTTTAACTGGGGGCGTATGTAGCTGGCTGCCGAGCCCGTGGCTAGACCTGTTCCCCCGCAGCCGGCCTGTCCGGGGCCCTCCAAGTATCAAAAAGAGACCTTCACTCCAGTGCGGGTAAAGGCAGGGAGTAGTTAGGACTCTCGGTGTGTATTTGATTCATGAACCCCTGGGTAGACCGGCTGTCCGCGCCCTGCCTTGGTTCCTGGGTAGACCGGCTGTCCACGGCCGGACTCCGTACCTGGCTTCTGACGGCTGGGGTAGACCAGGTGTCCGCGCTCGGACTTAGTTCCTGACGACGGAACCTGCGGGTAGACCTGCTGTCCGCGGCCGGCCTGTTTGGGGCCCTCCACGTATCAAAAAGAAGACCTTCACTCCAGTGCGGGTAAAGGCAGGGAGTAGCTAGGACTCTCTTTAACTGGGGGCGTACGTAGCTGGCTGCCGAGCCCGTGGCTAGACCTGTTCCCCCGCAGCCGGTCTGTCCGGGGCCCTCCAAGTATCAAAAAGGAGACCTTCACTCCAGTGCGGGTAAAGGCAGGGAGTAGCTAGGACTCTCTTTAACTGGGGGCGTATGTAGCTGGCTGCCGAGCCCGTGGCTAGACCTGTTCCCCCGCAGCCGGCCTGTCCGGGGCCCTCCAAGTATCAAAAAGGAGACCTTCACTCCAGTGCGGGTAAAGGCAGGGAGTAGCTAGGACTCTCGGTGCGTATTTGATTCATGAACCCCTGGGTAGACCGGCTGTCCTCGCCCTGGCTTGGTTCCCGGGTAGACCGGCTGTCCACGGCTGGACTTGGTACCTGGCTTCTGACGGCTGGGGTAGACCGGGTGTCCGCGCTCGGACTTAGCTCCTGACGACGGAACCTGCGGGTAGACCTGCTGTCCGCGGCCGGCCTGTTTGGGGCCCTCCAAGTATCAAAAAGGAGAGCTTCACTCCAGTGCGGGTAAAGGCAGGGAGTAGCTAGGACTCTCGGTGTGTATTTGATTCATGAACCCCTGGGTAGCCCGGCGGTCCACGCCCTGCCTTGGTTCCCGGGTAGACCAGCTGTCCGCGACCGGACTCGGTACCTGGCTTCTGACGGCTGGGGTAGACCAGGTGTCCGCGCTCGGACTTAGTTCCTGAGGACGGAACCTGCGGGTAGACCTGCTGTCCGCGGCCGTCCTGTCCGGGGCCCTCCAAGTATCAAAAAGAGACCTTCACTCCAGTGCGGGTAAAGGCAGGGAGTAGCTAGGACTCTCGGTGTGTATTTGATTCATGAACCCCTGGGTAGACCGGCTGTCCGCGCCCTGCCTTGGTTCCTGGGTAGACCGGCTGTCCACGGCCGGACTCCGTACCTGGCCGCTGACGGCTGGGGTAGACCAGGTGTCCGCGCTCGGACTTAGTTCCTGAGGACGGAACCTGCGGGTAGACCTGCTGTCCGCGGCCGGCCTGTTTGGGGCCCTCCAAGTATCAAAAAGGAGACCTTCACTCCAGTGCGGGTAAAGGCAGGGAGTAGCTAGGACTCTCTTTAACTGGGGGCGTATGTAGCTGGCTGCCGAGCCCGTGGCTAGACCTGTTCCCCCGCAGCCGGCCTGTCCGGGGCCCTCCAAGTATCAAAAATGAGACCTTCACTCCAGTGCGGGTAAAGGCAGGGAGTAGCTAGGACTCTCGGTGTGTATTTGATTCATGAACCCCTGGGTAGACCGGCTGTCCGCGCCCTGCCTTGGTTCCCGGGTAGACCGGCTGTCCACGGCCGGACTCCGTACCTGGCCGCTGACGGCTGGGGTAGACCAGGTGTCCGCGCTCAGACTTAGTTCCTGAGGACGGAACCTGCGGGTAGACCTGCTGTCCGCGGCCGGCCTGTTTGGGGCCCTCCAAGTATCAAAAAGGAGACCTTCACTCCAGTGCGGGTAAAGGCAGGGAGTAGCTAGGACTCTCGGTGTGTATTTGATTCATGAACCCCTGGGTAGACCGGCTGTCCACGCCCTGGCTTGGTTCCCGGGTAGACCGTCTGTCCACGGCCGGACTCCGTACCTGGCCGCTGACGGCTGGGGTAGACCAGGTGTCCGCGCTCGGACTTAGTTCCTGAGGACGGAACCTGCGGGTAGACCTGCTGTCCGCGGCCGGCCTGTTTGGGGCCCTCCAAGTATCAAAAAGGAGAGCTTCACTCCAGTGCGGGTAAAGGCAGGGAGTAGCTAGGACTCTCGGTGTGTATTTGATTCATGAACCCCTGGGTAGACCGGCTGTCCTCGCCCTGGCTTGGTTCCAGGGTAGACCGGCTGTCCACGGCTGGACTTGGTACCTGGCTTCTGACGGCTGGGGTAGACCAGGTGTCCGCGCTCGGACTTAGTTCCTGACGACGGAACCTGCGGGTAGACCTGCTGTCCGCGGCTGGCCTGTCCGGGGCCCTCCAAGTATCAAAAAGGAGACCTTCACTCCAGTGCGGGTAAAGGCAGGGAGTAGCTAGGACTCTCGGTGCGTATTTGATTCATGAACCCCTGGGTAGACCGGCGGTCCGCGCCCTGCCTTGGTTCCCGGGTAGACCAGCTGTCCGCGGCCGGACTCCGTACCTGGCTTCTGACGGCTGGGGTAGACCAGGTGTCCGCGCTCGGACTTAGTCATGAGGACGGAACCTGCGGGTAGACCTGCTGTCCGCGGCTGGCCTGTCCGGGGCCCTCCAAGTATCAAAAATGAGACCTTCACTCCAGTGCGGGTAAAGGCAGGGAGTAGCTAGGACTCTCGGTGTGTATTTGATTCATGAACCCCTGGGTAGACCGGCTGTCCGCGCCCTGCCTTGGTTCCCGGGTAGACCGGCTGTCCACGGCCGGACTCCGTACCTGGCCGCTGACGGCTGGGGTAGACCAGGTGTCCGCGCTCAGACTTAGTTCCTGAGGACGGAACCTGCGGGTAGACCTGCTGTCCGCGGCCGGCCTGTTTGGGGCCCTCCAAGTATCAAAAAGGAGACCTTCACTCCAGTGCGGGTAAAGGCAGGGAGTAGCTAGGACTCTCGGTGCGTATTTGATTCATGAACCCCTGGGTAGACCGGCTATGCGCGCCCTGGCTTGGTTCCCGGGTAGACCGGCTGTCCACGGCCGGACTCGGTACCTGGCTTCTGACGGCTGGGGTAGACCAGGTTTCCGCGCTCGGACTTAGCTCCTGACGACGAAACCTGCGGGTAGACCTGCTGTCCGCGGCCGGTCTGTCCGGAGCCCTCCAAGTATCAAAAAGGAGAGCTTCACTCCAGTGCGGGTAAAGGCAGGGAGTAGCTAGGACTCTCGGTGTGTATTTGATTCATGAACCCCTGGGTAGCCCGGCGGTCCGCGCCCTGCCTTGGTTCCCGGGTAGACCGGCTGTCCACGGCTGGACTTGGTACCTGGCTTCTGACGGCTGGGGTAGATCAGGTGTCCGCGCTCGGACTTTGTTCCTGAGGACGGAACCTGCGGGTAGACCTGCTGTCCGCGGCCGGCCTGTTTGGGGCCCTCCACGTATCAAAAAGAAGACCTTCACTGCAGTGCGGGTAAAGGCAGGGAGTAGCTAGGACTCTCGGTGTGTATTTGATTCATGAACCCCTGGGTAGACCGGCTGTCCGCGCCCTGGCTTGTTTCTTGGGTAGACCGGCTGTCCACGGCCGGACTCCGTACCTGGCCGCTGACGGCTGGGGTAGACCAGGTGTCCGCGCTCGGACTTAGTTCCTGAGGACGGAACCTGCGGGTAGACCTGCTGTCCGCGGCCGGCCTGTCCGGGGCCCTCCAAGTATCAAAAAGAGACCTTCACTCCAGTGCGGGTAAAGGCAGGGAGTAGCTAGGACTCTCGGTGTGTATTTGATTCATGAACCCCTGGGTAGACCGGCTATGCGCGCCCTGGCTTGGTTGCCGGGTAGACCGGCTGTCCACGGCCGGACTCGGTACCTGGCTTCTGACGGCTGGGGTAGACCAGGTGTCCGCGCTCGGACTTAGTTCCTGAGGACGGAACCTGCGGGTAGACCTGCTGTCCGCGGCCGGCCTGTCCGGGGCCCTCCAAGTATCAAAAAGAGACCTTCACTCCAGTGCGGGTAAAGGCAGGGAGTAGCTAGGACTCTCGGTGTGTATTTGATTCATGAACCCCTGGGTAGACCGGCTGTCCGCGCCCTGGCTTGTTTCTTGGGTAGACCGGCTGTCCACGGCCGGACTCCGTACCTGGCCGCTGACGGCCGGGGTAGACCAGGTGTCCGCGCTCGGACTTAGTTCCTGAGGACGGAACCTGCGGGTAGACCTGCTGTCCGCGGCCGGCCTGTTTGGGGCCCTCCGCGTATCAAAAATGAGACCTTCACTCCAGTGCGGGTAAAGGCAGGGAGTAGCTAGGACTCTCGGTGTGTATTTGATTCATGAACCCCTGGGTAGACCGGCGGTCCGCGCCCTGCCTTGGTTCCCGGGTAGACCAGCTGTCCGCGGCCGGACTCGGTACCTGGCTTCTGAAGGCTGGGGTAGACCAGGTGTCCGCGCTCGGACTTAGTTCCTGACGACGGAACCTGCGGGTAGACCTGCTGTCCGCGGCCGGCCTGTTTGGGGCCCTCCGCGTATCAAAAATGAGACCTTCACTCCAGTGCGGGTAAAGGCAGGGAGTAGCTAGGACTCTCGGTGTGTATTTGATTCATGAACCCCTGGGTAGACCGGCTGTCCACGCCCTGGCTTGGTGCCCGGGTAGACCGGCTGTCCACGGCCGGACTCCGTACCTGGCCGCTGACGGCTGGGGTAGACCAGGTGTCCGCGCTCGGACTTAGTTCCTGACGACGGAACCTGCGGGTAGACCTGCTGTCCGCGGCTGGCCTGTCCGGGGCCCTCCAAGTATCAAAAAAGAGACCTTCACTCCAGTGCGGGTAAAGGCAGGGAGTAGCTAGGACTCTCGGTGCGTATTTGATTCATGAACCCCTGGGTAGACCGGCGGTCCGCGCCCTGCCTTGGTTCCCGGGTAGACCAGCTGTCCGCGGCCGGACTCCGTACCTGGCTTCTGACGGCTGGGGTAGACCAGGTGTCCGCGCTCGGACTTAGTCATGAGGACGGAACCTGCGGGTAGACCTGCTGTCCGCGGCTGGCCTGTCCGGGGCCCTCCAAGTATCAAAAATGAGACCTTCACTCCAGTGCGGGTAAAGGCAGGGAGTAGCTAGGACTCTCGGTGTGTATTTGATTCATGAACCCCTGGGTAGACCGGCTGTCCGCGCCCTGCCTTGGTTCCCGGGTAGACCGGCTGTCCACGGCCGGACTCCGTACCTGGCCGCTGACGGCTGGGGTAGACCAGGTGTCCGCGCTCAGACTTAGTTCCTGACGACGGAACCTGCGGGTAGACCTGCTGTCCGCGGCCGGCCTGTTTGGGGCCCTCCAAGTATCAAAAAGGAGACCTTCACTCCAGTGCGGGTAAAGGCAGGGAGTAGCTAGGACTCTCGGTGCGTATTTGATTCATGAACCCCTGGGTAGACCGGCTATGCGCGCCCTGGCTTGGTTCCCGGGTAGACCGGCTGTCCACGGCCGGACTCGGTACCTGGCTTCTGACGGCTGAGGTAGACCAGGTTTCCGCGCTCGGACTTAGCTCCTGACGACGGAACCTGCGGGTAGACCTGCTGTCCGCGGCCGGCCTGTCCGGGGCCCTCCAAGTATCAAAAAGAGACCTTCACTCCAGTGCGGGTAAAGGCAGGGAGTAGCTAGGACTCTCGGTGTGTATTTGATTCATGAACCCCTGGGTAGACCGGCTGTCCGCGCCCTGGCTTGTTTCTTGGGTAGACCGGCTGTCCACGGCCGGACTCCGTACCTGGCCGCTGACGGCTGGGGTAGACCAGGTGTCCGCGCTCGGACTTAGTTCCTGAGGACGGAACCTGCGGGTAGACCTGCTGTCCGCGGCCGGCCTGTCCGGGGCCCTCCAAGTATCAAAAATGAGACCTTCACTCCAGTGCGGGTAAAGGCAGGGAGTAGCTAGGACTCTCGGTGTGTATTTGATTCATGAACCCCTGGGTAGACCGGCTGTCCGCGCCCTGGCTTGTTTCTTGGGTAGACCGGCTGTCCACGGCCGGACTCCGTACCTGGCCGCTGACGGCTGGGGTAGACCAGGTGTCCGCGCTCGGACTTAGTTCCTGAGGACGGAACCTGCGGGTAGACCTGCTGTCCGCGGCCGGTCTGTCCGGAGCCCTCCAAGTATCAAAAAGGAGACCTTCACTCCAGTGCGGGTAAAGGCAGGGAGTAGCTAGGACTCTCGGTGTGTATTTGATTCATGAACCCCTGGGTAGACCGGCTGTCCTCGCCCTGGCTTGTTTCTTGGGTAGACCGTCTGTCCACGGCCGGACTCCGTACATGGCCGCTGACGGCTGGGGTAGACCAGGTGTCCGCGCTCGGACTTAGTTCCTGACGACGGAACCTGCGGGTAGACCTGCTGTCCGCAGGCGGCCTGTCCGGGGCCCTCCAAGTATCAAAAAGGAGAGCTTCACTCCAGTGCGGGTAAAGGCAGGGAGTAGCTAGGACTCTCGGTGTGTATTTGATTCATGAACCCCTGGGTAGACCGGCGGTCCGCGCCCTGCCTTGGTTCCCGGGTAGACCGGCTGTCCACGGCTGGACTTGGTACCTGGCTTCTGACGGCTGGGGTAGATCAGGTGTCCGCGCTCGGACTTAGTTCCTGACGACGGAACCTGCGGGTAGACCTGCTGTCCGCGGCCGGCCTGTTTGGGGCCCTCCACGTATCAAAAAGAAGACCTTCACTGCAGTGCGGGTAAAGGCAGGGAGTAGCTAGGACTCTCGGTGTGTATTTGATTCATGAACCCCTGGGTAGACCGGCTGTCCGCGCCCTGGCTTGTTTCTTGGGTAGACCGGCTGTCCACGGCCGGACTCCGTACCTGGCCGCTGACGGCTGGGGTAGACCAGGTGTCCGCGCTCGGACTTAGTTCCTGAGGACGGAACCTGCGGGTAGACCTGCTGTCCGCGGCCGGTCTGTCCGGAGCCCTCCAAGTATCAAAAAGGAGACCTTCACTCCAGTGCGGGTAAAGGCAGGGAGTAGCTAGGACTCTCGGTGTGTATTTGATTCATGAACCCCTGGGTAGACCGGCTGTCCGCGCCCTGGCTTGTTTCTTGGGTAGACCGTCTGTCCACGGCCGGACTCCGTACCTGGCCGCTGACGGCTGGGGTAGACCAGGTGTCCGCGCTCGGACTTAGTTCCTGACGACGGAACCTGCGGGTAGACCTGCTGTCCGCAGGCGGCCTGTCCGGGGCCCTCCAAGTATCAAAAAGGAGAGCTTCACTCCAGTGCGGGTAAAGGCAGGGAGTAGCTAGGACTCTCGGTGTGTATTTGATTCATGAACCCCTGGGTAGACCGGCGGTCCGCGCCCTGGCTTGTTTCTTGGGTAGACCGGCTGTCCGCGCCCTGCCTTGGTTCCCGGGTAGACCGGCTGTCCACGGCTGGACTTGGTACCTGGCTTCTGACGGCTGGGGTAGATCAGGTGTCCGCGCTCGGACTTAGTTCCTGACGACGGAACCTGCGGGTAGACCTGCTGTCCGCGGCCGGCCTGTTTGGGGCCCTCCACGTATCAAAAAGAAGACCTTCACTGCAGTGCGGGTAAAGGCAGGGAGTAGCTAGGACTCTCGGTGTGTATTTGATTCATGAACCCCTGGGTAGACCGGCTGTCCGCGCCCTGGCTTGTTTCTTGGGTAGACCGGCTGTCCACGGCCGGACTCCGTACCTGGCCGCTGACGGCTGGGGTAGACCAGGTGTCCGCGCTCGGACTTAGTTCCTGAGGACGGAACCTGCGGGTAGACCTGCTGTCCGCGGCCGGCCTGTCCGGGGCCCTCCAAGTATCAAAAAGAGACCTTCACTCCAGTGCGGGTAAAGGCAGGGAGTAGCTAGGACTCTCGGTGTGTATTTGATTCATGAACCCCTGGGTAGACCGGCTGTCCGCGCCCTGGCTTGGTTGCCGGGTAGACCGGCTGTCCACGGCCGGACTCCGTACCTGGCCGCTGACGGCTGGGGTAGACCAGGTGTCCGCGCTCGGACTTAGTTCCTGAGGACGGAACCTGCGGGTAGACCTGCTGTCCGCGGCCGGTCTGTCCGGGGCCCTCCACGTATCAAAAAGGAGACCTTCACTCCAGTGCGGGTAAAGGCAGGGAGTAGCTAGGACTCTCGGTGTGTATTTGATTCATGAACCCCTGGGTAGACCGGCTGTCCGCGCCCTGGCTTGTTTCTTGGGTAGACCGTCTGTCCACGGCCGGACTCCGTACATGGCCGCTGACGGCTGGGGTAGACCAGGTGTCCGCGCTCGGACTTAGTTCCTGACGACGGAACCTGCGGGTAGACCTGCTGTCCGCAGGCGGCCTGTCCGGGGCCCTCCAAGTATCAAAAGGAGAGCTTCACTCCAGTGCGGGTAAAGGCAGGGAGTAGCTAGGACTCTCGGTGTGTATTTGATTCATGAACCCCTGGGTAGACCGGCGGTCCGCGCCCTGCCTTGGTTCCCGGGTAGACCGGCTGTCCACGGCCGGACTCGGTACCTGGCTTCTGACGGCTGGGGTAGACCAGGTGTCCGCGCTCGGACTTAGTTCCTGAGGACGGAACCTGCGGGTAGACCTGCTGTCCGCGGCCGGCCTGTCCGGGGCCCTCCAAGTATCAAAAAGGAGACCTTCACTCCAGTGCGGGTAAAGGCAGGGAGTAGCTAGGACTCTCGGTGTGTATTTGATTCATGAACCCCTGGGTAGACCGGCTGTCCGCGCCCTGGCTTGTTTCTTGGGTAGACCGGCTGTCCACGGCCGGACTCCGTACCTGGCCGCTGACGGCCGGGGTAGACCAGGTGTCCGCGCTCGGACTTAGTTCCTGAGGACGGAACCTGCGGGTAGACCTGCTGTCCGCGGCCGGCCTGTCCGGGGCCCTCCAAGTATCAAAAATGAGACCTTCACTCCAGTGCGGGTAAAGGCAGGGAGTAGCTAGGACTCTCGGTGTGTATTTGATTCATGAACCCCTGGGTAGACCGGCGGTCCGCGCCCTGCCTTGGTTCCCGGGTAGACCAGCTGTCCGCGGCCGGACTCGGTACCTGGCTTCTGACGGCTGGGGTAGACCAGGTGTCCGCGCTCGGACTTAGTTCCTGAGGACGGAACCTGCGGGTAGACCTGCTGTCCGCGGCCGGCCTGTCCGGGGCCCTCCAAGTATCAAAAAGGAGAGCTTCACTCCAGTGCGGGTAAAGGCAGGGAGTAGCTAGGACTCTCGGTGTGTATTTGATTCATGAACCCCTGGGTAGACCGGCTGTCCGCGCCCTGGCTTGGTTGCCGGGTAGACCGGCTGTCCACGGCCGGACTCCGTACCTGGCCGCTGACGGCTGGGGTAGACCAGGTGTCCGCGCTCGGACTTAGTTCCTGAGGACGGAACCTGCGGGTAGACCTGCTGTCCGCGGCCGGCCTGTCCGGGGCCCTCCAAGTATCAAAAAGAGACCTTCACTCCAGTGCGGGTAAAGGCAGGGAGTAGCTAGGACTCTCGGTGTGTATTTGATTCATGAACCCCTGGGTAGACCGGCGGTCCGCGCCCTGCCTTGGTTCCCGGGTAGACCGGCTGTCCACGGCCGGACTCCGTACCTGGCCGCTGACGGCTGGGGTAGACCAGGTGTCCGCGCTCGGACTTAGTTCCTGACGACGGAACCTGCGGGTAGACCTGCTGTCCGCGGCCGGCCTGTTTGGGGCCCTCCACGTATCAAAAAGAAGACCTTCACTCCAGTGCGGGTAAAGGCAGGGAGTAGCTAGGACTCTCTTTAACTGGGGGCGTACGTTGCTGGCTGCCGAGCCCGTGGCTAGACCTGTTCCCTCGCGGCCGGCCTGTCCGGGGCCCTCCAAGTATCTAAAAGGAGACCTTCACTCCAGTGCGGGTAAAGGCAGGGAGTAGCTAGGACTCTCGGTGTGTATTTGATTCATGAACCCCTGGGTAGACCGGCTGTCCTCGCCCTGGCTTGGTTCCCGGGTAGACCGGCTGTCCACGGCTGGACTTGGTACCTGGCTTCTGACGGCTGGGGTAGACCGGGTGTCCGCGCTCGGACTTAGCTCCTGACGACGGAACCTGCGGGTAGACCTGCTGTCCGCGGCCGGCCTGTTTGGGGCCCTCCAAGTATCAAAAAGGAGAGCTTCACTCCAGTGCGGGTAAAGGCAGGGAGTAGCTAGGACTCTCGGTGTGTATTTGATTCATGAACCCCTGGGTAGCCCGGCGGTCCGCGCCCTGCCTTGGTTCCCGGGTAGACCAGCTGTCCGCGACCGGACTCGGTACCTGGCTTCTGACGGCTGGGGTAGACCAGGTGTCCGCGCTCGGACTTAGTTCCTGAGGACGGAACCTGCGGGTAGACCTGCTGTCCGCGGCCGTCCTGTCCGGGGCCCTCCAAGTATCAAAAAGAGACCTTCACTCCAGTGCGGGTAAAGGCAGGGAGTAGCTAGGACTCTCGGTGTGTATTTGATTCATGAACCCCTGGGTAGACCGGCTGTCCGCGCCCTGCCTTGGTTCCTGGGTAGACCGGCTGTCCACGGCCGGACTCCGTACCTGGCCGCTGACGGCTGGGGTAGACCAGGTGTCCGCGCTCGGACTTAGTTCCTGAGGACGGAACCTGCGGGTAGACCTGCTGTCCGCGGCCGGCCTGTTTGGGGCCCTCCAAGTATCAAAAAGGAGACCTTCACTCCAGTGCGGGTAAAGGCAGGGAGTAGCTAGGACTCTCTTTAACTGGGGGCGTATGTAGCTGGCTGCCGAGCCCGTGGCTAGACCTGTTCCCCCGCAGCCGGCCTGTCCGGGGCCCTCCAAGTATCAAAAATGAGACCTTCACTCCAGTGCGGGTAAAGGCAGGGAGTAGCTAGGACTCTCGGTGTGTATTTGATTCATGAACCCCTGGGTAGACCGGCTGTCCGCGCCCTGCCTTGGTTCCTGGGTAGACCGGCTGTCCACGGCCGGACTCCGTACCTGGCCGCTGACGGCTGGGGTAGACCAGGTGTCCGCGCTCGGACTTAGTTCCTGACGACGGAACCTGCGGGTAGACCTGCTGTCCGCGGCCGGCCTGTCCGGGGCCCTCCAAGTATCTAAAAGAGACCTTCACTCCAGTGCGGGTAAAGGCAGGGAGTAGCCTGGGGGCGTATGTAGCTGGCTGCCGAGCCCGTGGCTAGACCTGTTCCCCCGCAGCCGGCCTGTCCGGGGCCCTCCAAGTATCAAAAAGAGACCTTCACTCCAGTGCGGGTAAAGGCAGGGAGTAGCTAGGACTCTCGGTGTGTATTTGATTCATGAACCCCTGGGTAGACCGGCTGTCCGCGCCCTGGCTTGTTTCTTGGGTAGACCGGCTGTCCACGGCCGGACTCCGTACCTGGCCGCTGACGGCTGGGGTAGACCAGGTGTCCGCGCTCGGACTTAGTTCCTGAGGCCGGAACCTGCGGGTAGACCTGCTGTCCGCGGCCGGCCTGTTTGGGGCCCTCCAAGTATCAAAAAGTAGACCTTCACTCCAGTGCGGGTAAAGGCAGGCAGTAGCTAGGACTCTCGGTGTGTATTTGATTCATGAACCCCTGGGTAGACCGGCGGTCCGCGCCCTGCCTTGGTTCCCGGGTAGACCAGCTGTCCACACCTGGACTTGGTACCTGGCTTTTGACGGCTGGGGTAGACCAGGTGTCCGCGCTCGGACTTAGTTCCTGACGACGGAACCTGCGGGTAGACCTGCTGTCCGCGGCCGGCCTGTTTGGGGCCCACCAAGTATCAAAAAGGAGACCTTCACTCCAGTGCGGGTAAAGGCAGGGAGTAGCTAGGACTCTCTTTAACTGGGGGCGTATGTAGCTGGCTGCCGAGCCCGTGGCTAGACCTGTTCCCCCGCAGCCGGCCTGTCCGGGGCCCTCCAAGTATCAAAAATGAGACCTTCACTCCAGTGCGGGTAAAGGCAGGGAGTAGCTAGGACTCTCGGTGTGTATTTGATTCATGAACCCCTGGGTAGACCGGCTGTCCGCGCCCTGCCTTGGTTCCTGGGTAGACCGGCTGTCCACGGCCGGACTCCGTACCTGGCCGCTGACGGCTGGGGTAGACCAGGTGTCCGCGCTCGGACTTAGTTCCTGACGACGGAACCTGCGGGTAGACCTGCTGTCCGCGGCCGGCCTGTTTGGGGCCCTCCAAGTATCAAAAAGAGACCTTCACTCCAGTGCGGGTAAAGGCAGGGAGTAGCTAGGACTCTCGGTGTGTATTTGATTCATGAACCCCTGGGTAGACCGGCGGTCCGCGCCCTGCCTTGGTTCCTGGGTAGACCGGCTGTCCACGGCCGGACTCCGTACCTGGCCGCTGACGGCTGGGGTAGACCAGGTGTCCGCGCTCGGACTTAGTTCCTGAGGACGGAACCTGCGGGTAGACCTGCTGTCCGCGTCCGGCCTGTTTGGGGCCATCCACGTATCAAAAAGAAGACCTTCACTCCAGTGCGGGTAAAGGCAGGGAGTAGCTAGGACTCTCTTTAACTGGGGGCGTACGTTGCTGGCTGCCGAGCCCGTGGCTAGACCTGTTCCCTCGCGGCCAGCCTGTCCGGGGCCCTCCAAGTATCTAAAAGGAGACCTTCACTCCAGTGCGGGTAAAGGCAGGGAGTAGCTAGGACTCTCGGTGTGTATTTGATTCATGAACCCCTGGGTAGACCGGCTGTCCGCGCCCTGGCTTGGTTCCCGGGTAGACCGGCTGTCCACGGCCGGACTCCGTACATGGCCGCTGACGGCTGGGGTAGACCAGGTGTCCGCGCTCGGACTTAGTTCCTGACGACGGAACCTGCGGGTAGACCTGCTGTCCGCGGCCGGCCTGTCCGGGGCCCTCCAAGTATCTAAAAGAGACCTTCACTCCAGTGCGGGTAAAGGCAGGCAGTAGCTAGGACTCTCGGTGTGTATTTGATTCATGAACCCCTGGGTAGACCGGCGGTCCGCGCCCTGCCTTGGTTCCTGGGGAGACCGGCTGTCCACGGCCGGACTCCGTACCTGGCCGCTGACGGCTGGGGTAGACCAGGTGTCCGCGCTCGGACTTAGTTCCTGAGGACGGAACCTGCGGGTAGACCTGCTGTCCGCGGCCGGCCTGTTTGGGGCCCTCCACGTATCAAAAAGAAGACCTTCACTCCAGTGCGGGTAAAGGCAGGGAGTAGCTAGGACTCTCTTTAACTGGGGGCGTATGTAGCTGGCTGCTGAGCCCGTGGCTAGACCTGTTCCCCCGCAGTCGGCCTGTCCGGGGCCCTCCAAGTATCAAAAAGGAGACCTTCACTCCAGTGCGGGTAAAGGCAGGGAGTAGCTAGGACTCTCGGTGTGTATTTGATTCATGAACCCCTGGGTAGACCGGCTGTCCGCGCCCTGGCTTGTTTCTTGGGTAGACCGGCTGTCCACGGCCGGACTCCGTACATGGCCGCTGACGGCTGGGGTAGACCAGGTGTCCGCGCTCGGACTTAGTTCCTGACGACGGAACCTGCGGGTAGACCTGCTGTCCGCGGCCGGCCTGTCCGGGGCCCTCCAAGTATCTAAAAGAGACCTTCACTCCAGTGCGGGTAAAGGCAGGGAGTAGCTAGGACTCTCGGTGTGTATTTGATTCATGAACCCCTGGGTAGACCGGCGGTCCGCGCCCTGCCTTGGTTCCCGGGTAGACCGGCTGTCCACGGCCGGACTCCGTACCTGGCCGCTGACGGCTGGGGTAGACCAGGTGTCCGCGCTCGGACTTAGTTCCTGACGACGGAACCTGCGGGTAGACCTGCTGTCCGCGGCCGGCCTGTTTGGGGCCCTCCACGTATCAAAAAGAAGACCTTCACTCCAGTGCGGGTAAAGGCAGGGAGTAGCTACGACTCTCTTTAACTGGGGGCGTACGTTGCTGGCTGCCGAGCCCGTGGCTAGACCTGTTCCCTCGCGGCCGGCCTGTCCGGGGCCCTCCAAGTATCTAAAAGGAGACCTTCACTCCAGTGCGGGTAAAGGCAGGGAGTAGCTAGGACTCTCGGTGTGTATTTGATTCATGAACCCCTGGGTAGACCGGCTGTCCTCGCCCTGGCTTGGTTCCCGGGTAGACCGGCTGTCCACGGCTGGACTTGGTACCTGGCTTCTGACGGCTGGGGTAGACCGGGTGTCCGCGCTCGGACTTAGCTCCTGACGACGGAACCTGCGGGTAGACCTGCTGTCCGCGGCCGGCCTGTTTGGGGCCCTCCAAGTATCAAAAAGGAGAGCTTCACTCCAGTGCGGGTAAAGGCAGGGAGTAGCTAGGACTCTCGGTGTGTATTTGATTCATGAACCCCTGGGTAGCCCGGCGGTCCGCGCCCTGCCTTGGTTCCCGGGTAGACCAGCTGTCCGCGACCGGACTCGGTACCTGGCTTCTGACGGCTGGGGTAGACCAGGTGTCCGCGCTCGGACTTAGTTCCTGAGGACGGAACCTGCGGGTAGACCTGCTGTCCGCGGCCGTCCTGTCCGGGGCCCTCCAAGTATCAAAAAGAGACCTTCACTCCAGTGCGGGTAAAGGCAGGGAGTAGCTAGGACTCTCGGTGTGTATTTGATTCATGAACCCCTGGGTAGACCGGCGGTCCGCGCCCTGCCTTGGTTCCTGGGTAGACCGGCTGTCCACGGCCGGACTCCGTACCTGGCCGCTGACGGCTGGGGTAGACCAGGTGTCCGCGCTCGGACTTAGTTCCTGAGGACGGAACCTGCGGGTAGACCTGCTGTCCGCGGCCGGCCTGTTTGGGGCCCTCCAAGTATCAAAAAGGAGACCTTCACTCCAGTGCGGGTAAAGGCAGGGAGTAGCTAGGACTCTCTTTAACTGGGGGCGTATGTAGCTGGCTGCCGAGCCCGTGGCTAGACCTGTTCCCCCGCAGCCGGCCTGTCCGGGGCCCTCCAAGTATCAAAAATGAGACCTTCACTCCAGTGCGGGTAAAGGCAGGGAGTAGCTAGGACTCTCGGTGTGTATTTGATTCATGAACCCCTGGGTAGACCGGCTGTCCTCGCCCTGGCTTGGTTCCCGGGTAGACCGGCTGTCCACGGCCGGACTCCGTACCTGGCTTCTGACGGCTGGGGTAGACCGGGTGTCCGCGCTCGGACTTAGTTCCTGACGACGGAACCTGCGGGTAGACCTGCTGTCCGCGGCCGGCCTGTTTGGGGCCCACCAAGTATCAAAAAGGAGACCTTCACTCCAGTGCGGGTAAAGGCAGGGAGTAGCTAGGACTCTCTTTAACTGGGGGCGTATGTAGCTGGCTGCCGAGCCCGTGGCTAGACCTGTTCCCCCGCAGCCGGCCTGTCCGGGGCCCTCCAAGTATCAAAAATGAGACCTTCACTCCAGTGCGGGTAAAGGCAGGGAGTAGCTAGGACTCTCGGTGTGTATTTGATTCATGAACCCCTGGGTAGACCGGCTGTCCGCGCCCTGCCTTGGTTCCTGGGTAGACCGGCTGTCCACGGCCGGACTCCGTACCTGGCCGCTGACGGCTGGGGTAGACCAGGTGTCCGCGCTCGGACTTAGTTCCTGACGACGGAACCTGCGGGTAGACCTGCTGTCCGCGGCCGGCCTGTTTGGGGCCCTCCAAGTATCAAAAAGAGACCTTCACTCCAGTGCGGGTAAAGGCAGGGAGTAGCTAGGACTCTCGGTGTGTATTTGATTCATGAACCCCTGGGTAGACCGGCGGTCCGCGCCCTGCCTTGGTTCCTGGGTAGACCGGCTGTCCACGGCCGGACTCCGTACCTGGCCGCTGACGGCTGGGGTAGACCAGGTGTCCGCGCTCGGACTTAGTTCCTGAGGACGGAACCTGCGGGTAGACCTGCTGTCCGCGTCCGGCCTGTTTGGGGCCATCCACGTATCAAAAAGAAGACCTTCACTCCAGTGCGGGTAAAGGCAGGGAGTAGCTAGGACTCTCTTTAACTGGGGGCGTACGTTGCTGGCTGCCGAGCCCGTGGCTAGACCTGTTCCCTCGCGGCCAGCCTGTCCGGGGCCCTCCAAGTATCTAAAAGGAGACCTTCACTCCAGTGCGGGTAAAGGCAGGGAGTAGCTAGGACTCTCGGTGTGTATTTGATTCATGAACCCCTGGGTAGACCGGCTGTCCGCGCCCTGGCTTGGTTCCCGGGTAGACCGGCTGTCCACGGCCGGACTCCGTACATGGCCGCTGACGGCTGGGGTAGACCAGGTGTCCGCGCTCGGACTTAGTTCCTGACGACGGAACCTGCGGGTAGACCTGCTGTCCGCGGCCGGCCTGTCCGGGGCCCTCCAAGTATCTAAAAGAGACCTTCACTCCAGTGCGGGTAAAGGCAGGCAGTAGCTAGGACTCTCGGTGTGTATTTGATTCATGAACCCCTGGGTAGACCGGCGGTCCGCGCCCTGCCTTGGTTCCTGGGGAGACCGGCTGTCCACGGCCGGACTCCGTACCTGGCCGCTGACGGCTGGGGTAGACCAGGTGTCCGCGCTCGGACTTAGTTCCTGAGGACGGAACCTGCGGGTAGACCTGCTGTCCGCGGCCGGCCTGTTTGGGGCCCTCCACGTATCAAAAAGAAGACCTTCACTCCAGTGCGGGTAAAGGCAGGGAGTAGCTAGGACTCTCTTTAACTGGGGGCGTATGTAGCTGGCTGCTGAGCCCGTGGCTAGACCTGTTCCCCCGCAGTCGGCCTGTCCGGGGCCCTCCAAGTATCAAAAAGGAGACCTTCACTCCAGTGCGGGTAAAGGCAGGGAGTAGCTAGGACTCTCGGTGTGTATTTGATTCATGAACCCCTGGGTAGACCGGCTGTCCGCGCCCTGGCTTGTTTCTTGGGTAGACCGGCTGTCCACGGCCGGACTCCGTACATGGCCGCTGACGGCTGGGGTAGACCAGGTGTCCGCGCTCGGACTTAGTTCCTGACGACGGAACCTGCGGGTAGACCTGCTGTCCGCGGCCGGCCTGTCCGGGGCCCTCCAAGTATCTAAAAGAGACCTTCACTCCAGTGCGGGTAAAGGCAGGGAGTAGCTAGGACTCTCGGTGTGTATTTGATTCATGAACCCCTGGGTAGACCGGCGGTCCGCGCCCTGCCTTGGTTCCCGGGTAGACCGGCTGTCCACGGCCGGACTCCGTACCTGGCCGCTGACGGCTGGGGTAGACCAGGTGTCCGCGCTCGGACTTAGTTCCTGACGACGGAACCTGCGGGTAGACCTGCTGTCCGCGGCCGGCCTGTTTGGGGCCCTCCACGTATCAAAAAGAAGACCTTCACTCCAGTGCGGGTAAAGGCAGGGAGTAGCTACGACTCTCTTTAACTGGGGGCGTACGTTGCTGGCTGCCGAGCCCGTGGCTAGACCTGTTCCCTCGCGGCCGGCCTGTCCGGGGCCCTCCAAGTATCTAAAAGGAGACCTTCACTCCAGTGCGGGTAAAGGCAGGGAGTAGCTAGGACTCTCGGTGTGTATTTGATTCATGAACCCCTGGGTAGACCGGCTGTCCTCGCCCTGGCTTGGTTCCCGGGTAGACCGGCTGTCCACGGCTGGACTTGGTACCTGGCTTCTGACGGCTGGGGTAGACCGGGTGTCCGCGCTCGGACTTAGCTCCTGACGACGGAACCTGCGGGTAGACCTGCTGTCCGCGGCCGGCCTGTTTGGGGCCCTCCAAGTATCAAAAAGGAGAGCTTCACTCCAGTGCGGGTAAAGGCAGGGAGTAGCTAGGACTCTCGGTGTGTATTTGATTCATGAACCCCTGGGTAGCCCGGCGGTCCGCGCCCTGCCTTGGTTCCCGGGTAGACCAGCTGTCCGCGACCGGACTCGGTACCTGGCTTCTGACGGCTGGGGTAGACCAGGTGTCCGCGCTCGGACTTAGTTCCTGAGGACGGAACCTGCGGGTAGACCTGCTGTCCGCGGCCGTCCTGTCCGGGGCCCTCCAAGTATCAAAAAGAGACCTTCACTCCAGTGCGGGTAAAGGCAGGGAGTAGCTAGGACTCTCGGTGTGTATTTGATTCATGAACCCCTGGGTAGACCGGCTGTCCGCGCCCTGCCTTGGTTCCTGGGTAGACCGGCTGTCCACGGCCGGACTCCGTACCTGGCCGCTGACGGCTGGGGTAGACCAGGTGTCCGCGCTCGGACTTAGTTCCTGAGGACGGAACCTGCGGGTAGACCTGCTGTCCGCGGCCGGCCTGTTTGGGGCCCTCCAAGTATCAAAAAGGAGACCTTCACTCCAGTGCGGGTAAAGGCAGGGAGTAGCTAGGACTCTCTTTAACTGGGGGCGTATGTAGCTGGCTGCCGAGCCCGTGGCTAGACCTGTTCCCCCGCAGCCGGCCTGTCCGGGGCCCTCCAAGTATCAAAAATGAGACCTTCACTCCAGTGCGGGTAAAGGCAGGGAGTAGCTAGGACTCTCGGTGTGTATTTGATTCATGAACCCCTGGGTAGACCGGCGGTCCGCGCCCTGCCTTGGTTCCCGGGTAGACCGGCTGTCCACGGCTGGACTTGGTACCTGGCTTCTGACGGCTGGGGTAGACCAGGTGTCCGCGCTCGGACTTAGTTCCTGAGGACGGAACCTGCGGGTAGACCTGCTGTCCGCGGCCGGCCTGTCCGGGGCCCTCCAAGTATCTAAAAGAAGGCCTTCACTCCAGTGCGGGTAAAGGCAGGGAGTAGCTAGGACTCTCTTTAACTGGGGGCGTATGTAGCTGGCTGCCGAGCCCGTGGCTAGACCTGTTCCCCCGCAGCCGGCCTGTCCGGGGCCCTCCAAGTATCAAAAAGAGACCTTCACTCCAGTGCGGGTAAAGGCAGGGAGTAGTTAGGACTCTCGGTGTGTATTTGATTCATGAACCCCTGGGTAGACCGGCTGTCCGCGCCCTGCCTTGGTTCCTGGGTAGACCGGCTGTCCACGGCCGGACTCCGTACCTGGCTTCTGACGGCTGGGGTAGACCAGGTGTCCGCGCTCGGACTTAGTTCCTGACGACGGAACCTGCGGGTAGACCTGCTGTCCGCGGCCGGCCTGTTTGGGGCCCTCCACGTATCAAAAAGAAGACCTTCACTCCAGTGCGGGTAAAGGCAGGGAGTAGCTAGGACTCTCTTTAACTGGGGGCGTACGTAGCTGGCTGCCGAGCCCGTGGCTAGACCTGTTCCCCCGCAGCCGGTCTGTCCGGGGCCCTCCAAGTATCAAAAAGGAGACCTTCACTCCAGTGCGGGTAAAGGCAGGGAGTAGCTAGGACTCTCTTTAACTGGGGGCGTATGTAGCTGGCTGCCGAGCCCGTGGCTAGACCTGTTCCCCCGCAGCCGGCCTGTCCGGGGCCCTCCAAGTATCAAAAAGGAGACCTTCACTCCAGTGCGGGTAAAGGCAGGGAGTAGCTAGGACTCTCGGTGCGTATTTGATTCATGAACCCCTGGGTAGACCGGCTGTCCTCGCCCTGGCTTGGTTCCCGGGTAGACCGGCTGTCCACGGCTGGACTTGGTACCTGGCTTCTGACGGCTGGGGTAGACCGGGTGTCCGCGCTCGGACTTAGCTCCTGACGACGGAACCTGCGGGTAGACCTGCTGTCCGCGGCCGGCCTGTTTGGGGCCCTCCAAGTATCAAAAAGGAGAGCTTCACTCCAGTGCGGGTAAAGGCAGGGAGTAGCTAGGACTCTCGGTGTGTATTTGATTCATGAACCCCTGGGTAGCCCGGCGGTCCGCGCCCTGCCTTGGTTCCCGGGTAGACCAGCTGTCCGCGACCGGACTCGGTACCTGGCTTCTGACGGCTGGGGTAGACCAGGTGTCCGCGCTCGGACTTAGTTCCTGAGGACGGAACCTGCGGGTAGACCTGCTGTCCGCGGCCGTCCTGTCCGGGGCCCTCCAAGTATCAAAAAGAGACCTTCACTCCAGTGCGGGTAAAGGCAGGGAGTAGCTAGGACTCTCGGTGTGTATTTGATTCATGAACCCCTGGGTAGACCGGCTGTCCGCGCCCTGCCTTGGTTCCTGGGTAGACCGGCTGTCCACGGCCGGACTCCGTACCTGGCCGCTGACGGCTGGGGTAGACCAGGTGTCCGCGCTCGGACTTAGTTCCTGAGGACGGAACCTGCGGGTAGACCTGCTGTCCGCGGCCGGCCTGTTTGGGGCCCTCCAAGTATCAAAAAGGAGACCTTCACTCCAGTGCGGGTAAAGGCAGGGAGTAGCTAGGACTCTCTTTAACTGGGGGCGTATGTAGCTGGCTGCCGAGCCCGTGGCTAGACCTGTTCCCCCGCAGCCGGCCTGTCCGGGGCCCTCCAAGTATCAAAAATGAGACCTTCACTCCAGTGCGGGTAAAGGCAGGGAGTAGCTAGGACTCTCGGTGTGTATTTGATTCATGAACCCCTGGGTAGACCGGCTGTCCGCGCCCTGCCTTGGTTCCTGGGTAGACCGGCTGTCCACGGCCGGACTCCGTACCTGGCCGCTGACGGCTGGGGTAGACCAGGTGTCCGCGCTCGGACTTAGTTCCTGACGACGGAACCTGCGGGTAGACCTGCTGTCCGCGGCCGGCCTGTCCGGGGCCCTCCAAGTATCAAAAAGAGACCTTCACTCCAGTGCGGGTAAAGGCAGGGAGTAGCTAGGACTCTCGGTGTGTATTTGATTCATGAACCCCTGTGTAGCCCGGCGGTCCGCGCCCTGCCTTGGTTCCCGGGTAGACCAGCTGTCCGCGACCGGACTCGGTACCTGGCTTCTGACGGCTGGGGTAGACCAGGTGTCCGCGCTCGGACTTAGTTCCTGAGGACGGAACCTGCGGGTAGACCTGCTGTCCGCGGCCGGCCTGTCCGGGGCCCTCCAAGTATCAAAAAGAAGGCCTTCACTCCAGTGCGGGTAAAGGCAGGGAGTAGCTAGGACTCTCTTTAACTGGGGGCGTATGTAGCTGGCTGCCGAGCCCGTGGCTAGACCTGTTCCCCCGCAGCCGGCCTGTCCGGGGCCCTCCAAGTATCAAAAAGAGACCTTCACTCCAGTGCGGGTAAAGGCAGGGAGTAGCTAGGACTCTCTTTAACTGGGGGCGTATGTAGCTGGCTGCCGAGCCCGTGGCTAGACCTGTTCCCCCGCAGCCGGCCTGTCCGGGGCCCTCCAAGTATCAAAAAGAGACCTTCACTCCAGTGCGGGTAAAGGCAGGGAGTAGCTAGGACTCTCTTTAACTGGGGGCGTACGTTGCTGGCTGCCGAGCCCGTGGCTAGACCTGTTCCCTCGCGGCCAGCCTGTCCGGGGCCCTCCAAGTATCTAAAAGGAGACCTTCACTCCAGTGCGGGTAAAGGCAGGGAGTAGCTAGGACTCTCGGTGTGTATTTGATTCATGAACCCCTGGGTAGACCGGCGGTCCGCGCCCTGCCTTGGTTCCCGGGTAGACCGGCTGTCCACGGCTGGACTTGGTACCTGGCTTCTGACGGCTGGGGTAGACCAGGTGTCCGCGCTCGGACTTAGTTCCTGAGGACGGAACCTGCGGGTAGACCTGCTGTCCGCGGCCGGCCTGTCCGGGGCCCTCCAAGTATCTAAAAGAAGGCCTTCACTCCAGTGCGGGTAAAGGCAGGGAGTAGCTAGGACTCTCTTTAACTGGGGGCGTATGTAGCTGGCTGCCGAGCCCGTGGCTAGACCTGTTCCCCCGCAGCCGGCCTGTCCGGGGCCCTCCAAGTATCAAAAAGAGACCTTCACTCCAGTGCGGGTAAAGGCAGGGAGTAGTTAGGACTCTCGGTGTGTATTTGATTCATGAACCC
>NW_028154442.1:0-47706 GCF_965231275.1 Zosterops lateralis
TGTGGGGAATGTGGGAAGAGGTTCAGTGACATCTCCAACCTGATCCAGCACAAGAGGATCCACAGTGGGGAAAGGCCCTATGAGTGTGGGGAATGTGGGATGAGCTTCAGCCGGATCTGCAACCTGTCTCTGCACCAGGTGGTCCACACTGGGGAAAAGCCCTGCGAATGTGGGGAATGTGGGAAGAGGTTCAGAGACAGCACTGGGCTGCTCCAGCACCAGGTGATCCACACTGGGGAACGGCCCTACACCTGCCTGGAATGTGGGAAGAGCTTTGGATGGAGCTCCGCCCTGAGACAACACCAGCGTGTCCACACCGGGGAAAGGCCCTACGAGTGTCCTGAGTGTGGGAAGAGGTTTCAGACCAGCTCCAGTCTCCTCACCCATCAGCGGATTCACACAGAGGAGAGGCCCTTCCGCTGCCCCGACTGCGGGAAGGGCTTCAAGCTCAACTCACACCTCACTGTGCACCGACGCATCCACACTGGGGAGAGGCCCTACGAGTGTCCTGAGTGTGGGAAGGGCTTCTCCAGGAGCTCTAACTTGACCAGACACCAACAGAGGCACCATAAGGGAAGCCCCACGAGTGCCCCGAGTGCGGGAAGAGCTTCGTGCGCTGCTCCAGCTCCATCCCCCATGGGAGGATCGGCGTTGGATGATCCCCAGTGACCCCGTTGGGCAGAGCCCTGGTGATCCGTGGTCCTGGTGATCCGTGTTGGGAAGACACCTGGCTGGGGGGGCTGCACTGGTTCCTGTCTCCCCGTGGGCACCTGGATGAACACAGGGGCAGGAACATCCATTGGGACACAGACGGACATTGGGAATTCCTTGGGGAGAGTGGATTTGTTGACTTTCAACCCCAGAAAACCTTTTGTATTTGATTCCATCTTCTGGTGGCATCCATGAATACTTGATGGATGGATGGTCTTAAAAGGTCATTTCCAGTCTCAGGGATTCCACTATTTAGATTTCCTATTGCCTGAGGGCATCTTCTGCAGCCAAATGGTGATGAAAGGGGGCCAAGACTGAGATTTTGGAGACAGTGGGCTGGAAACCTCTCCAGAAAAGGTTCTTCCCTCCTACTCAAGCACATGGATCCTCAGCCAGCATGAAGACAAAAATCCTTTTCTTTTGGCCTTGATTTGGTTTTCATTTCTCTTCATGCGTTTGAAATATCCAACTGGGGTAAAAACAGAGACATTGAACTAAGACATGGTTGGGATGGTGGGGGGACATAGACATGGTGGGACATAGACATGGAGAGTGACATGGGGACGGACACATGGACATGGAAGGGGGACATGGCCATTCGTGGGGACACAGGCACAGATGGAGGTGTGGGGGACAATGACAGGGATGGGAATGTGGTGGGGAGACAGCCATGGGTGAGGACATGGTGGGACATGGCCAGTGCCATGGGGGGAACTTGCAGGGGCTGTGGGGGATGCTGGGTTTGAGGGAGCTGAGGGTTCCTGGGAGGGCCTTGGGGCTTGCTGAGGGCTTTGGGGACCCCAGGCCCAGCGGCTCTGGCTGTGCTGGGAGACCCTGGTGTGACTCGAGGCCGGAGTTCTTCTGCCCAGCTGCTCCCGGCACCGTCCCCAAGAGTGGCCGCCCCCCCAGGGCTGACGCCATCCGGGGTGTGGCTGTGGCTGTAGCACGAAGCAGCTGCGGGGCACAGATGGAAGTTGTGTCCATGGGCCGGGACAAGGAACAGGGAGAGGCCTCCGTTGTGATTTCCAAAGGTGTTTATTCCCCGGAGGGTCGGGGACAGAAAAAGGGGGCAGAACCTGGGCTGGCAGAGGCTTATAAGCGGGGGAGGTCTTGGGAGAGGACACAGTTTCCAAGCAATAAGGGTCACATGGGGGAGGAACACAAGGCAGGAGTACAATACATAGACCAGTGAAAGAACACAAGGGGAGGGAACAGCCCAAAGTAACCACTAGGGCGTGGAAGGTTGGGGGATTGAAAGGGAACAGTCTGGAAGAAGGGTCAGGGTTAGGGAAGGATTGACAGTTCTGTAGGAGGAGGGCAGGGCAGGTCTAGGGAAGATAGACAACCAGGGCACAACCAACAATACAGGGGGAAAGGGGCAATCCGTTAGAGATAAATAACACTAGAACAATACAAAATAGGGGGGGTGGTGTTATAGAACTGACCATTGAAACTGAGCTGCAGTTGAAAACACAATAAAAACAGGCTGCAACACGGGTGGAGGTTCTGGGGCAGCTGCTCAAGGAGCCCCTGACCTGGACCAGCAGCCCCAGGGTATTGGGGGCAGCTGAGAGGCCACAACAGGGAGGGGAAAGCCAGACAGAGCTGTCCCTCTCCAAAACTGCACCCCAAAAATGCCCAAACTCAGGGATTCCTCCCAGGAAAAAGCTGCCAGGAACTGCCTGAATTAAGGGAAAGGGTGGATGGGACCCCCAGACTGAGCAGGAGGGGCCTGGAACCCCCCAAAACCAAGCATGGGGACAGGGGTGGTGGATTGAGGGGCACTGGGGAAGGCTGTGGAAGAGAGGGGGAAAAGAGGTAGCTGGGACCTGAAAGAGTGGGGGAAGGGGCTGGCTGGGACCCCCAAATTGCTTTAGAAGGGGTCCCACTCCTCCTCCTTTCTAATCCCCAGAGCCGGGGCAGGTCGGCCTGGGGCAGCACTGGGCTCTGGGCCCGGCCTTGGCGCCCCCCACGCGCCCCCTTCTCAAATTTCCCTGGTGGCTTTGGGGGGTCCCGGCACATTTTGGGGTTCACTGGGTGCTGTGCTGTGGTCCAGGTGCTTCTCAAGGCCCCCCCAGAGCGGGGTGACACAGGGGGGAACACACGGGGGTCCCCATTCCTGATCCGCCCTGGGTCCCTTTCTACCCCCTTCCCCCAATCACGGTCCCTCCAAGTCTCTCCCCTGAGCCCCCCATAAACGGCAGCAGGTCCCCCCATAAACTGGGAAGCTTTATTGGGAACACTGGGAGCAGCCGGGCAGGGACAGAGTGACAGCGGGGCTGGGGGGACACACGAGGCCCCCAAAATCATCTCGGGGATGGAGCGGGGGGTCCCGGCCGGGCCCGAGGCCACGGGGAGGGGCTGCGGCCGCCGGCGGCTCAGGAGCTCTGTGGGCAGAGAAAAGGGGGTGACACCGGGCTGGGGGGCCCTGGGGGGGGGGGACACGACTCCCGGGACCCCCCCTGACCTTCTTGCACAGGCAGAGGCCCAGCCCCAGTGCCAGGAACACCGAGCCCAACACGAAGCCCCCGATCCCCGTCAGCATCTTGGGGGGTGCGAGGGCAGCTTTCGGGGGCGGGGGGGCGCCAGGAACACCGAGCCCAACACGAAGCCCCCGATCCCCGTCAGCATCTTGGGGGGTGCGGGGGCAGCTTTCGGGGGCGGGGGGGCGCAGGATCCGGGAAACAGCGGCGGCTGCCGGGAAGGGACTGGGACAGACTGGAACACCAGGATATACCAGGGCTGGGACCCAGCGGGACCAGAATTGGGGCACAAGGGATCATACTGGGATTTATTGGGACCACACTGAGGACTACTGGGAACATGCTGAGGGCAACTTGGTGCTGTTGGCATATACTGGGCATGATTGGGATCATACTGGGAGTGACTGGAATCATACTGGGAGTGACTGGAACCGTAGCAGTGGTGAAAGGGCGCAGTTGGAAAGATGCAGGGGGCAGCTGGGATCATACTGGGATCGTACTGGGACTGACAAGGTCACACTTGGAGTGACTGGAATAATACTGGGAGGATCTGGAGTGACTGGCGTCATATTGGGAGTGACAGGGATCAAACCAGACTCATACTGGGAATGTCTGGAAGTTACTGGGATCATACTGGGGGTGACTGGACTCATTTTGGGATCATGCTTGGTGCAACTGGGACCACAATGGGGCCAAATGGCATCCTAGAGGGAGTGACTGGGAGTGAGTGGGTTCATACTGGAAGTGTCTGGGGCCATACTGGACTCCTACTGGGAGGGATTGAGAGTGAAAGGAACCATACAGGGCATGACTGGGAGGAGCTGGGACCATGTTGGGGACAACTGGGACCTTATTGGGAGTGACTGGGACCATAAAAGCCTGAATGGAGTTTCTATCCTGAGACATTCCCGGGGTGCAGTGGCAGCTCCACATCCCCAGCCTGGGGGGTCGGAGCAGGGGAACCTCTGGCAGCACCTTCAGGGCACAGCCGAGGGCTGGGGGATCCTCCCCCACTTCATTTTCTCTCCCCAATTCAAATCATCCCCTCCCATTCAAATCCCCTCCATTCACATTTTCTCCCCACAATAAGACTTTCCTTGCCCCAATTAAACTTTTCTCCCCAATTGGGCTCTGAGTCCCCTCCCCATCCCCGGCTTCTTCCAGGTTTCTGTTGGATTTTCCTGTAGCTTTCCTGCAGAAAACTCTTCCTTTTGGGGCGATGGCTGAGGGTCCCCTCGGGGTCCACTCCCTTTCCAGTCCCTTTTTCCAGCTCTTTTCCTCAGCTGACCCAAACCTGTGGATTTTGGGGGGCGGGAGGGGTCGCTCTGCTCGGGGGTCTCGGAGGTGCCGCCAGGGAGGCCCCGAGGCCCCAGCGCGGTTCCCTCCGGCCCCTTGGAGCATTTGGAATCTCCAAGTCTCAGCCCTGGCTGTCCGTGGGATTCAATCCCCCTGCAGGGTTTTCCCCCAGAGCGGGTTTATTTCCAGAGGGGTTTGTGGTTTCCCTTGGAGCCGGGGCCTGACGGCACCGGAGCGGCCGCGGGTGCCGGGGCAGGAAGGGCTGTGGGACGGCTCCTCCTGCAAACCTCCGGGAGGGGGACAAGGGCTGGGGGGAAATAGACAATAAACAGAGAGACATTGCTGCAGAAGGGCCTCATATTGCCTAAACTAAAGTGTCCAGTACCGAGTAACACCTTGAGGTTATGGAAATCCCAGAGCCCAAGTTGGATTCCCCCGTTTGAAGCTGAAGGAGGAGCTCCACTCGTGACTCTGCTTCATAACGACGAATGTGAAAATTCACCACAATTCCCGGTTCCCTCCCTCCTCTGCCCAGCGGTGCAGGGAGAAGGGATGGGAGTTACGGTCAGTTTGTGCCGCTGCTTCCCCCTTTAGGGACAGTAGCCTTGCCCTGCTCCGGCGTGGGATCTGTCCATGGGGTCAGACCCTGCCCTGTCCAGCGGGGTCCCTCCCCAGCCGTGCGGTCACTCCTCGGCCCGGCCCTGAGGCGCGGGGCAGTCCCGGGGCAGCCGCGCTGCGGCCCCGTCAGCGGCACCGCCGGTTCGTGCCGGGCAGGAGCGGCAGAAGGAGCCGGGCGGCGGCGGGGGCTCAATCCCGCCCGGAGGAAGAAGAGGAAGAGGAAGGAGCCGGGGCCGCCTGCGGTGTCCGATCCCCGGGGAGCAGCGGGGAGGCCTCGGGGAGCGGCGGCGGGCGGGGCCCTGTTGGAGCCGCCCCGAGGGGTTTGTGCCGCCCCGGGTCCCTGGAGGAGTCGCTCGGCGAGACGGGCGAGGTGGGAATGAAAGAAGAGACTAAAATAGAGAGAAGAGATTAAAATGCAATCAACGGGCTGCACCAAGGGCATCTCCCCCGCTCGCGTCTGAAGCAGCTGCACCGAAGCACAGGCAGGGGGTGAATACAATAAAATACAGAGAATAGAGCGAAATAGAATATAAAAACTACACCGGGGGGTCCCTGGTGCCTGGTGTCACTGAAGAGCCGCTCTGTGGGATGGGCACTGCCGGGTGTGAGCAGAAGGGCAGCGCCGAGGCGGGTGCAAGGTGTGAATAGAATTGAACATAGAGAATAGAATAAAATACAAGAAAAGAACCACACTGAGGGTTCTGCGCCGCCCGTGTCATGGAAGAACTGCACCGAGAGTGGCGAGAAGCAGCGGCAGTAGAGAATAGAATAAAAAATAACAGAAACCGCACTGGCAGTGGCTGCTCCCCAACACTAAAAGAGCAGAACCGAGGGCTGGTTGGGGCAGCACCGAGGGGTCTGTTGCCTCCTCTGAGGCGTGGCGACCTGGTTCGGGAATGGCACGGCGACCACCTCAGGTCACTCAGGCCAAGAGCTCACAGACACCAATATGGTGGATGGCAAATGGCGTTTATTCACGAGTTACATGGCAATATATAACCTGTGTTTGTGTCGTCACTTCCTTCTGCTTATGGAACTGGCCTAACTATTGGCTGACATAATGTAACAGACAGCAACACTTATGGGGGAAGGGTAGCCCTGTCTTACCGTACAGTGCGATATCTTCCGTTCGCTCGTCCCTGTCTACGCGGTCTTGTGGCGCTGCGTGTCCTCCAACGCTCGGCCAGCCCCGACACGCCCCCACAGGATCTACAGTCAGTGGGATCTTGGCACCGACCAGCCCTGCCATGTTGCGATGGTAGAGGAAGAAAGACGGGACCCTCAAAGGCTTAACTAGAACTTAGGTTTATTGGGCAGGAGGGAGGGAGCCCTCACCCGAAGACCAGTGCCTCAGAGAGACCCTGAATCTCAAGGGGGAGAGGGTTTTATACAGTGGGTGGAACTCAGGGTGGGTAGACATACAACCAATGGGGTATAACTGGGGAGTGTCTGCTGACATAACATGCATTGGCATCAATCAATGAAGAGGAGGTAGGAGGGGAAAGCTTGCAACCCAGCCAGTCACCAGAGATCTCCCATCGAAGCTTCTGGACCTGGGGGACAGGTCCTGGAGTGACTGACAGGGTAGGAGGGTTTCCTAACATGTGATGGACAGGTACCCAAGGAGGGAAAGGAAAACCAATGAGGATTTGCCCTTTGTATCTGGGGAAGGCTGGGGGAGAAGCTTACAACTTGTAACAAAAGGGGAACTAAAACTAGAACTGCACTGAACTGGGGTACAAAGAACAAGTGTCTTACAATAAAACTCATTATGAAAGTCACATCACCACATCTCCCCCTTTTTACTTATTTAAAATGAGCGGAACTGTGGCTGAAGGGCTAAATACTCAGAATTGGGATATAGCTCTCCAAACCATTGTTGGTTTGTCGGTCACTCATTGAATGGGATGGGCCACTGTCCTTGCACCTCAGGCAGGAAGTCTACATTTTCTTCTTGGGAGCTTAGGTCTTGCATCTTGGTATTTTCAGCAATTTCCGCTCGGTTAATTGTTGGGGAGGTGGCGGTAGCAACTAACTTAGACAAAAGTTTCTTAATGAGTCTTAAAGCAATCGCAGTTATTAAAATAATATAGAAAATTAACAACCCAGTCTTAATGATGGAGCCAGTCCAGTTTCAGGGTCCAAGGTTTCCAAATATGTTATCAAACCAGTCTTTGCTCTCCTTTTTGATGTCATCGACCCTCTCTCTGATCTGTGAGATGGATTTGTGGATGTCCTCAGCTTTGGAAGACAGGTTAAAGCAGCAAAGGCCTTCAAACTCTTCACACGAATGTTGGTGCAGGAGTAGGAGATAATCAGTGGCTGTGCGATTCTGAAGCGTCGCGTGCCTTGTTATTTCTTCGTCTGATAGAAGGCCAGCAAAGGCGTTGGACGTAAGATTTGCTTGCTTAGCCAGCCAACACTCTAATCGGCCTAATTCACCCAT
The DNA here is from genome assembly GCF_965231275.1 of Zosterops lateralis. Taxonomy (NCBI): domain Eukaryota; kingdom Metazoa; phylum Chordata; class Aves; order Passeriformes; family Zosteropidae; genus Zosterops; species Zosterops lateralis. Next base: position 7,555 of record NW_028154442.1, read on the forward strand.
TGCTTTTGCAATTGAAATCCAGGGCAGAAAAACTATGACCGTGGTGGCCTTGGCCCTGGACCAATGGATAATCTCTGAATTACAGTCCGGGTCGAGATTTGCCAAATCTCATTTATGGACTGGTGCATGCCTCGAGGAATTTTTGCGTGTCCAATCCATAATTTGAGTTTTATTGGGTGTAAACAGCTCCAACTTGCCTATGGTATATGTGCCTCCGATCAGACGAGAGGGGATGCCGGGGAACGTCCTATCACCGCAAATCAGGAAAATACCTTTAGGGAGGGAAAGGGATTTAGGAACTCTGGTGGATGCCATGGACACATGGGCAGTTTTTTCACACCATGTTCCGGCGATGTATGATTTTTTGATTTGGATGATTGGGACAAAGGATTTCTCTTGACCTTCTGGTGGGACGAAGTTAAAGTGGATACAAAAAGGGGCTTGGGATGAACCGAGTAGATGTAGCTCCTGCGGCTCAAGGGACATTTCAGGGAGATGGGACGCCCACTCCTTGCAGAAAGCTAGGGGGTTACTCACTGGAAAGGTGTTTCCTTGGACTTGATTAACTTCTATGAAATGGGAAACGTGGCTGGGCTTCCGATTGTACTGATGTTTCATTTGGAGGAGAGCGGCAGGAAATTCTTCCTCCTTAAACGGGATCCCCACAAGACATGACGACATTGGGTCACCTGCAGCAGCCGAGGACAGGCAAATGTGATCCTGTCCAAGGGTCTTTGCCAACGTCTTCCAGACACTGGCCTTCGGCTGAGGCACAATCCATGAGATGGTCAACCAGAGAAGACCGGTGAGAAGCACTGCTTGGATGATGGGTGCAGCGCTGTGGATTCTCATTTTTGCCATCTTTGGACTGGCACCTGAAACTTAAATAAAGCAAAATTATGAAAACAGGCACTCAGGGATGCTGAAGGGAAAACAGGAATCTCTGTCTTTCTCCTCCTCACGGAAGAGCCATAGGGGTAGGGTCTGGATTTGCTGGTAAAGGACCCTTTCTACCTTGTCTCTTTTTTCTTCCTCTGCCAGGAGGCCACCGCAACTTGGGTTTCTTGCCTTTCTGAGGCCTTGGGAACATAAGGTTTCACACTTTGGGATGTGATCCACCGCAAACTGGTGGGTGTGGAGACGCAGGCGTACCTGCACCCCCAGGTAATCAAATCATGAGGGCCTTGTGTTTTCAAGGTTTCTGGGTCCTTGATTAGTATCTTTGGCCTTTTGTGGGGCCCTAACCGGCCACTCCCATGAAAGCGTCTCGTCACTTGCAGGTTCATGCTGTCAAAGGAACAGTTTAAATAAAGTTTAAAGAGAACAGGGCACAGGACAACCTGATTGATGGTGGTTCGCTTCTGAGAACTTGCTTCTGCTGGCATAGAACCTTCTTGATATTCTGATGGGTTCTTTCCACAATCGCCTGGCCCGTTGGGGAGTGGGGGATGCCGGTTTTGTGTTCCACTCCCCATTGCTGCAGGAAGCTGCAGATCTCCCTGGACCTGTACACAGGGCTGTTGTCGGTCTTAAGTGACTTTGGGATGCCCAAAAAAGAGAAGGCCTGGATGAGATGCTTAATAGCATCCCCAGCTTTCTCCCCTGTGTGGGCAGAAGCAGGAACAGCACCTGAGAAGTGTCCACTGAGACATGCACGTACTTTTGTCTCCCAAATTGGGGGAAGTGCATGACGTCTGTTTGCCACACCTCACAGCTGGAGAGCCCACGGGGATTCACGCCGATGTGCATAGAAGGGAGGGTGTGCTGGTGACGCTGGGGACACGTGTGCATAGAAGGGAGGGTGTGCTGGTGACGCTGGGGACACGTGGCCACGATGGCCTTGGCCTGGTCGCGGGTAAGGTGGAAACTTCGGACCAGACCTGGCACATTCTGGTGGTGCAACTGATGGTTGATCTTTGCCTGTTCAAATGTGTTAGGCAACAGAGCCATCTCGACAGGGCAGCAAGAGCATCCGCTCTTCTGTTTCCCTTCACTATGGCTCCTGGCAGGTCCGTGTGTGACCTCGTATGCATCACATAAAATGGTTGCTTTTGACAGGAAATCAGCATAACTAGTTTCGAAAGCAACTCAAACAGCGCCATGTTAGACACTTCTTGCAGAATGGAATTTTCAGCTCTAAACACTACTCCTGCTACATATGCCGAATCTGTGACTAAATTGAAGGGTTCAGGGAAACTCTTGAATGCCCTAACGACTGCGGCCAACTCGGCAACCTGAGGCCAACCTTCGACCCCCACAATATCTGATTCCCACTGCTGAGTGTGAGGGTTCCGCCAAGTCATTACTGACTTGTGAGACCTTCCGGACACGTCTGTGAAAATGGTTAAGGCATCGAGGGGCTCTTTGCTCTGAGCACCTGTAAGTACTAATTGAAATTGAGCTTCTAAATTAAAAGATTTGTGGGCTGGCCAATGGATACTAATTTTGCCGGAGTAGTTATCTAAAGCGAACTGCAATGCTTTGTTCTCCTGAAGCAGGTGTTCTAGCATGGCCTTTGTAATTTGGCCCAAATTAAGCTGAATTGGCACGTGGATCCATTCGAAGTCACATCCGGCCAGTTCTCTAAGGCGGAATCTGGCCTTCGGGATGAGACCGGCCATGAGTTCTTGTGGCTTTGTCATTCTTTTGGACCTGTGGTGGCTAAGGAAGACCCACTCTGTTATTGAGAGAGGATCATCCCTGCCTCAGTCCTTTCTAGGTGTTCCCTCTTTCTTAGTGTCCCATTGAAAAATCAATCCCTGAGGGTGTGGCAGTCTTCCGAGAATGATAAATCGGAAGGGCAGGTCAGGCTTGCACCTGTGGGCCTGCCAAGTGGACAGCATGATTTGAACCTTCTCAAAGGCTCTTTGTGCTGCTGGGGTGAGTGATGTAGGGGAACTCAGCCCCTCTCCCCCTTTCAATAAATCGAAAAGGGGGGGTCGGTCTTCAGCAGAGAGACCCAGCCAAGGCCTCACCCAATTTGAATAATGGCTTGGTGCGCGGCTGCACGTACTGGAGCGAGCAAGGAAGAGACATACCACTGGCAGATAACCAGAGAGCTTTTCATGCCCTGAGGCAAGACACACCAATGGTACCTCTTCCGAGGGGCTTCTCGGTTAAGAATGGGCACCGAGAAGGCAAAATGCAGAGCATCGTCAGGGTGTAAGGGAATTTGGAAGAAGCAATCTTTGATATCGATTACGGCCAGATTCCAATTTTGGTGGAGCATGGTTGGGGATGGTATCCCTGGTTGGAGAGGTCCCATATCTTCTATTATTTCATTGATTTTCCTGAGGTCGTGAAGGAATCACCACTTGGTCTTATCTACTTTCTGGAAGACAAACACTGGGGAGTTCCACGGTGAGGTAGTCTCCTCAATGTTGCCTTTTCATAATTGCTCCTCCATGAGCTCATTGAGTGCCTTTAATTTTTGTTTTGAGAGTGGCTATTGTTCTACCCAAACCAGTTCATTTGTTCACCAATTCAGTTTTTGGGTAGGACGCTCTTCAATGACCGCTGCCCGAAAATTCTGTGGAGGGTCTGGAATGCCAAGTGTGAGGCCCACTGGGCCATGAGATCTCTCCCCCACAGGGGTGTATCATAATCTTAAATGAAAGGATGCAATGAAGCCAATTGTCCTTTCAGTCCCTCAGTTTGCACCACACTCTTCGACTGTTGTGCCAATTGGAGATCCCCTATACGGTTGACTTGCTTTACTACGTTTTGCAGTTCCCAATGTGGTGGCCACACACTCTCCGGTATGACCGTCACATTCGCTCCAGTGTCCCAAACTCCTTTTATGAGTTTGGATTCCTCACCCACTGAGATTTTACAAAACTCCTCAGGTTTATTTTTACCAATCCGCCTCACTACGCTGACTGTTGGGACATCCTCTGCACAGCTGTCTTCAGCAGCGGCGTCTTTCGTGCTGCTGCTCGCCTCTGCTTCTGCGTTGTCAGTCATTTTGGTTTGTGCAGCAAGCAAAGGGGTTGGGATGAGCTGTGCTATGATTTGCCCTCTTGGGAGGAAGGTGGGTGGATTTTCTGTGCGCAACCAGAGGACGAATCGGTCTGGGTCAGATGTCACCCAGGAGCAATCTTTATGTCCTCGGGGGTGTATTTCCAATCCCCCACGACTACGAATTTTCCCTCAATCAGGTGCCACATACCTCGTTCCTTTGAGACCACAGCTGTGTGCCAATCGCACAAGTGAAGAGGCTGGGCCAAATGGAGCCTAAAGGGCTCATACTTTGAGGTGGTCGTCAAAGACGTCTCTGGCTCAGGCAAGATCAGGTGTTCCATCACTTTTGGTGGCGAGTCCTGCAGAGGAGGAGTCAGTGTCACGTCCAGTTGTGAGTCCTGAGAAGGACCCGATGTTAAAATCTGTTTGGGAGACAAAATGGAATGATCATCAGACCCTTTTCTTTCTCTTTCATTCCCCTTGGCTCTGACTGTCTGATTGGGGTGTGCACGCTGGGCGGCCCCGCGCTCCCCGCCTAGTTTTTTCTTAGCTGAGATCCCTGATGGGATCCTCCACCTCCTCCTTCTTTCTTCCCACTCCCCCTTTCTTTTTTGAATTGATCAAAATCCCCTTTGAGGGGGCACTGGTTGGTCCAGTGTCCCTTTTTTCTACAGAGGAAGCACGGTCTGTCTGAAGATCCCCAGAAGGATTTCTTCTGTGGATTTGGCATTTGCAGATTGCAGCCGTCATCTCACATGCTGACTGCAGCTGCCCTTGGGGGGGTCCTGTTCTGTGCCTGCAAGGGTCTGGTCGCTATCGCACCGACTGTCTGGAGCATTTCATGGAGGGAGGGGAGTTCACCTGGCTTCTTGGGAATCGACAGAATGGCTGCTGTACACCTTTCATTGGCACGGGTGTACGCCATGTGCTCCAACACTTTGTCCCTTGCATATGGCTTCGGCACTTGCTACTCTATGGCGGCCGTTAGTCTTTCTACAAATTGCACAAATGGTTCCGAGGGCCCCTGAAAAATTTCTGAATATGGTTGAAGAGGAATGGCAGGCCGCATTTTTACAAACGCCTGTTCTGCTTTTGATTTCACCAATTCAAGAACATCTTGGGGGATATATGTGGCCTGATCTGAAGCGCCCCTCCCAATCACCCTCGCCTACTAAGTGGTCTAGAGTAATTGGGTCCCCATTGTTGTCTGTGGAGGTGGTGGGATCTTTTAAAAGGCCTGGGAGGGTGTCCCTGAGCAGCTCTTTCCACGTTGCCTCCCATAGCTTAAGAGACAATGGTAAAGCTGCTTTAGATCAAATGGGACAACTGCACTCCTGGCAAGTGAAGATCTTAACATTCCCTGAAGGATGGACTTCCACATCCATACTCTTTCAGGGCTTTCATCAGATCCTTCACTATCCCTTGCAACAAAGCTCTCCAGGCGGCCATGGTGGTCTGCCCACGTCTACTCCTCCAGTAGGTGACCAGAGTCAGGGATGGAATGTCATCGGGGCTTGCACTTCCAGTCTCCTGCTCTTCTCCCTCGGGTCCCCCATCATGGGAACCAGAAAGCGGAGTGTGGGAACCAGAAGGGGGAAGGGGCTTGGGCCATTCAGGAGGTGTGGTCTCACTTGGGGGTGGAAACATGCAAGAGGCATGTGGCGGTGCCTGCCTCTGTCTCTCGCCTCGGCCAGCCCTGGCACCACGGCAACACAGGGGCTTCTTCAGCGGGAGCAGAATCACAGCTATGGCGCGAGTGAATGAAGAGATGGGACTCTCCTGAGGATGAAGAAACTGGGCTTTATTGAAGGGGTCCTTCACACAGGGCCGTGCCTCAGAAGAGACCCAGAACACCTCAGTGCAGCAGCTTAAAAGGGTAGGCGTAGCTCAGGGCAGGGCAGAATATGGGACCAATAGGGCACAGGTAGGGAGTGGCTCAGGGTATAACAGACACATACAACAACAAATCATATAGAATTAGGAGGGGAACTCCTGCATCCTGTCCAATCACACACCACGTAACCGCACACATGAAAGGCAAACCGAAACAAAACGCTGATCACGCTTAAAACCGGCCAGGCCACCAACCTCGGAACCGGGGTGCCACGCAGAAAATAAAGCCGGTAGCAAAACCTGACAAACTACCGATGCATAAACAAAAAGGGAAAAAGACCAACAAAACGAACACAAATCCCCACTGGCGTGCAATCTTCCCAGGGAGAGGCAAAACAAGCACCCCCCCACAGGGGCCACACGACCTAAGCTGTTCAGGCTGCAACTGCCTGATGGCTCCCTAAAGTGTGGTGCAAAGCCCCCTAAAGAGGTGCAGTGCCATGAGACTGAGTCTCCCAAAGTGTGCCCACAGCAGGGCGACACTCACCTAAGCTCTGGTGACGTGGGTTGAAAGGCGGCATGTGGGGGGCTCCTCCACCGAGGAGAACTTCCCTGGTGCCAGAAAGCTGCTCTCCTCTTCTGTCAGGAGCACACCCTACTAGAGGGCTGCTTCTACTGGCAGCACATGAAGTGCCGAAGGCTCCGGAACGCGCTGGAGCGACAGTCTCTCAAAAAGCCTGGAGCATGGGGTCCGTCGATTCGCGGGCCCACCATGTCAGCCCCTACGTGTCTTCGGTGACAGGCAGTGTGGCAGCCCCACGCTGGGCATCAATCTGCAGCGGTGCGTGTCCTCCAACGCTCGGCCAGCCCCGACACGCCCCCACAGGATCTATAGTCAGTGGGATCTTGGCTGCCCACCAGCCCTGCCATGTTGCGATGGTAGAGGAAGAAAGACGGGACCCTCAAAGGCTTAACTAGAACTTAGGTTTATTGGGCAGGAGGGAGGGAGCCCTCACCCGAAGACCAGTGCCTCAGAGAGACCCTGAATCTCAAGGGAGAGAGGGTTTTATACAGTGGATGGAACTCAGGGTGGGTAGACATACAACCAATGGGGTATAACTGGGGAGTGTCTGCTGACATAACATGCACTGGCATCAATCAATGAACAGGAGGTAGGAGGGGAAAGCTTGCAACCCAGCCAGTCCCCAGAGATCTCCCATCGAAGCTTCTGGACCTGGGGGACAGGTCCTGGAGTGACTGACAGGGCAGGAGGATTTCCTAACATGTGATGGACAGGTACCCAAGGAGGGAAAGGCAAACCAATGAGGGGCTGTATCTGGGGAAGGCTGGGGGAGAAGCTTACAACTTGTAACAAAAGGGGAACTAAAACTAGAACTGCACTGAACCGGGGTACAAAGAACAAGTGTCTTACAATAAAACTCATTATGACAGTCACACCACCACAGGGTCTCGGCCGCCCGGTGTCACTGAAGGAGCCACAGCGAGGGACGGGCGGGGCGCGGCCCCATCGAACCCCTCCAGCTCCGTGACGAGCGGTGACCCCGCGGGACCGCGCCGGGGCCGGGCGGAGGCGGCAGCCGGAGCTGGGGAAGCGGCTTTGAGCGGCGGAGACGAGCGGGGTGTTCCCAACCAGCTCCACTCAGCCCTCGGGCACCGGGGGGGCTCTGGGGATTGTTCCCAACCAGCTCCACTCAGCCCTCGGGCACTGGGCTGGGGTCGCCATGAACTTTTTAACCCTGGCCGCGGGTCCCACTGCCGCCTCCTCAGGCCCAGGAGCCCAGAAACCCCAGGAAATCAATCCCAGGCACTAAAAACCCTTCTCATGCACAGTAAGGGCCATGGAGGGTCCTTATGAACTCCCATCCCCTCAGTCCCCCCGGGCACTGTGGGGCGTTAGCGCAGCTCCCGCGGCTGTCCCGGCACCGGCTGCTGCCACAGGGCACGGGCTTGTCACACTTGGCTATTAAACAAATTTGGGGAGGAGGAGGACAGCCTCAGAACCCAGGGCTTTGCCCTCGGGAACTTGGAGCTGCACGAGGGGGATAAAGGATTCCCTGCACACACCGATGGCCCCGGCAGCGGCTCTGCCCCGCCAAGAACGGGGCTGTGTTTGGGAGAGGTGGGATGGCTGGGATGGGCTCTGCAATGAGACAGCCACATGTTGGCATGAAGAGCTTGGGGCCATGGGGTTACTGAGGAGCTTTTGGGGCACCTTCCAGTCCTGAGAGATGAGTTACTGGCAGGGGGGAGACACCTGGCTCTGACATTGGAGTGGGGCCCGTATTAGGGAAGGATGTATGTTGGGGCTTAGATTTCTTTTTTTTTACTTCTAGAATTCTTTCCCATGAGTTGCTAGAAGACTAATTACTGGGTACTTATGGGTACTTTAACTTCTGGTTGCAGAACAGAAGGGCCAAAGGAGAGCACTTGTAGCACCTGGCTACACTTTTTTTTTTCTCTGGCAGTTTCTCTCGAGGGGGAAGATTCTTCGAGTTTTGAGGCAGAAGAAGAATGGGGGCTAGGGGCAGCTACATCGTCTCTTGCTCTCGGCTTTAAGAGAGAGGACGGCCAGGCTGCTGCTTGCTGCAGGGAGGAGTTCACTGCAACCACCAAGTCTGGTCCTGGGAAACCTACCCCCATCTGCTCGTGTGCCCAGGAATTCTGAGCTCACCTCCTCCTGTCCTGCTGGAGCTGGGCCAGCCGTGCCCCTCCATTGCTGCTTCTTCAGCGCTGCTTTGAGGCTTTTCACTATGCTGGTGGCTTGCACCTCCTGCCTGCTGAGACCTTCTGCATCTTCATCCACAGCTCTGGAGCTCCTGATCCATCCCTTCCATCCCTTCAGCCACAGCTCCGCAGTTTCTGATCCATCCCTTCCATCCCTTCAGCCACAGCTCCGCAGTTTCTGATCCATCCCTTCCATCCCTTCCCGGCTCGGACAAAGCCGCCATTCCCGCGCGCTCCCCGAGCCCGCCCCACAGCGCCCCCTGCAGCCGCGGGGGGATCATCGCACCTGCCCCGCCCACCGGGAGCCACCAGCGCCCCTGCTGGCCGTGCCCGGAACTGCACCAAAGGGGAAAGTGCCACGCTCAGGGAAGCTGTTCCTGGGTTCTGCTTCTGTTTATTGTTAATGCTGTGCTTGGTGTTGTTTGTTTGCCTGGTTATACACACCAGTAAAGAACTGTTATTCCTATCCACTTACCTCTGCCCAAGAGCCCCTTTATTTACAAATTATAAATTGTGAATTAAATTTGAATTAAATTATAACTCAGAGGAAGAGGGTTTGACTTCTCAATTCCAAGGGAGGCTCTGGCTTTCCCTGGCAAACACCTGTCTTTCAAACTGAGACAACACCATTCTCTGAGTTAGTTATAATATAAAAGTTAGTTCAAATAGTTATAATATAAAAGCATTTTAGCATTGTGCAGTCTCTGTTTTAATATTTCGCTAAGGCCTAGGACATAAAATTGATTTATTGCAATGCCATTTCTGTAGACTATACAGTGCACACATAAACTGATAGGTTATGTTTCATCAAAAGGAACTGAAAGGAATTATAAATTGTATTGTATCAAAATCATTGTGATCAATAACAATATGCAAAAGTCTATACATGAATGCAAAAGCCAGTATTTTGTCATTTATGTTTTCATTTCTATTGTAATTTATATTGTCATTTCTACTGTAATTTATAACCCGGGTCGGCTTCCTCTCCTGCAAGGCACTGAGGGGGGCTCATTCACCCCCTGTCCCCACGTCTCTGAGTGTCCCCAAGTGTCTCTAAATATCGTTGAGTGCCCCCAAAATGTCCCCATTGACGTCACCCTAAGAATTCTCATCAGGATTTGGGATAGTTTCAGTCAAAATTCCCAGAAAATTCCCCAAATTTGTCTCAAATACCACACAGGGAGGGGACAAGTGCCACCAGCCATGTCCCAGATGGCGTCACCGCCCCGATGATGGGACGTCGCTGTGCCCGCAGCAGCCTCGGGATGTCCTCAATGGCTCTTTGGCACCACTCGGCCACCGGGGCCATTGTGTGTCAGGTTTTTGGGATGTCCTCACTGAAGACAAGGGCGATGGGCAGTTGTAAAAGCAAAGTCCTTTATTGCACGGCTAAATCAGCCTCATGGAGGCAGAGGTTGTCACAGCTCGAGCCAGTAAAGTCCCCATGGCCCCAGCAGGAGCACTGGCATCTTATCAGCAGCAGTGTGCAGGAAGCCTTCTCATATAAAGTTTCATCAAGAGCATCAAGTCTCATAAAATAAAGAACATAAAGTTTCTGATATGGTCTCGCACATGGCCAGCGTGTAATGAGCCCCATGAAGATGTATCAAACCTGAGGGTTGGCCTGAAACCTCCCAGAGTGGCTTCATAATATTTGCCAGACGGCTCTTCAAGTGTGTTTTGTAAAACTAATGTTTTAACAAAAAGAGGTTTTAACAAAAGACAAAACTATTTACAAAAGATAAAATGACAAACAGTATGGAAACAAAAGCCAAGCACAGGTGTCAGAGAAGCCTCTGACCCCTGGCTAAGACACCTTAAAAAGCACCTGAGCACCTCTGAGCTCGTTCTCAAGTTTTGGATGATTAAGGAGGGACAATCTGCCTTGCTGCCAATAGAAGCAGCCACAGGTCCTGGGAAACATCTCCACAGCCCAACCAGTGCCCCTGTGCTGGCTCTGGGCCAATGCCCATGAGAAGGGCACAGAACTTTCTAGCTCGGCTGCCTTCTATGTTCAAAGGTAAACCAAAACATTTTTCCTTAAAAAGAATCATTTCCTGGGGTGTGGAAATGCATTCCTACCAGTTTCTAAGTCCCAAGCAGAAGCACCAACAGCAGCAGTAACAGCACCCATAATCTCTGTTCCCTGAGTCTTATCAGTGTATATATATTTTATATATCTATCTATATATCTATATATATATATCTGTATCTACTGTCTTATCGGTAGCAGCCGCAGAAACAACAACAGTGGCACTTGTGCTCAATCTTCCCTGAGCCTGCTAGCATTCTCAAAGCAGTGCATTTTATTCTATTTTTGGCCAAACAGGTTGAAACAAGAGTCCTGTATTGCCTTGTTGGCCCTATCCTAAGCTAAGATTGACGTGCGACAACATTTGTAATTTCTTATATAAATTCTACTCAGGTAGCTCTGTCTGTTCTATCCAGGAATGTTTAGCAAGGCTACATTGGTTTTGTTATGATTAGAATTTAACTAACTTTGCAAAAAGCAATGCTGCTGAACTTTAAACCAGACTTTAGGTCTTTTTCTTGCTAACTGATCCAGGCTCTTATTTGCTAAGGCACTTAAAAATCCTCTATTTATTTAAAACTAAACTTTCATTTCTACCTCGTGTGTGGATTTCTGTATTTTAGTTTCTCTGAAGGTTTTAACTCAGTCCTCACATTCCTGGGCACTCCAGGGCCTGTGTGGATTTGGCCCAGGGGGATTTATATGCCAGTATCTCCCCTCTCTCTTTGAGCCATACAGACTCATTTGATTGCTTTACTGATCATTTGTCAAATGCACTGGAGCAAACAAGGCACCATTATGAGCACAACTATGATGATGATGATTAAAATGTAGAGACCCATTCTTAAAAGCTCTTTCATCCATGATGTTGAATTCCATCTAATAGACTATCTATCCAAATCCCATCATCAATTCTAATTTTTGATACACCTTCTTTAAGTTGTATGCTTTTATGAAGAGATTCTGAGTGACCAGAGAAATCCATACACTTCCCTTCAAATTCTTCACACCCATGTCCACGTGCTAGTAAGGGAAAGTCAATTGTGACCCTGTCTACCATCTTTAACATCTGTTAACACATCACTTAATGCAAGGGAGGTATTGAATTGCTTACTCAGCCAACACCCCAGTCAGTCCAGCAGTTTTAGTGCTACTGTTGAACTGAGTTGTGCTAATAAAAGAGATGCTGAGAACCTTTTTCCAGAACCCCAAGGCTGAAAACTACTTTTGCAGTCCGAATTGCATTGATGGATAAGCCTGTTTCCTTTTCGTCTCATGATGGCAAACATTTGTGCATCAGGTGTTAGCAGAGTAAGTCTCCCCAAGCTCCACGGCCCACCTGTGATGTGTGCTGGAATAGCAGGCCAGGCTCTGTTTCCACAAATGAAAAACATTCCCTGTGGGAACTGAAAGGGGCTATCATTAAATGCAGACTGAACTAAAGAAGTATGGTTACACCAATTAATCTCATTTTTGTATAAAGAGTGCTAAGGACAAACATCCTTAACCAAAAATTGATCTTTCCCTGTAGAGTTAAATCTGGCATGAAAAAATCCTGTTTACAGAACCAAAGATCTCCAATGCTTCAGGTTCACGAGATGCCTCGGGAAGGTGAGGAACCCACCAGTTCCATGCATCTACTGGGGACCAAAAATCCCATGTGGATGATCCTGGGAGTGTACCTTGAATGGCTCTGTCAGTTTTCTCTGGAACTGGCCAAGCATCCACTGGCACACCAACTAGACAGGTGGAAAATGGCTTTTCTGGGGTTGTATTGGACAGACACACGGTATCTAAACCTGATGCACTGGCTAAAGTCACCTAGACATTTGTTTTAGGTTGACTAACTGGCAAATTTGTGTTACTAAAAGCAAGCAAATTACTAAAACCAAGCATGCAAAAAAGCATAACATTTGATTGAACCCCTTATTTCCCTTAAACTATTCTCTAACAAAGGGATTCTACAACACTACTGATCCACAAGTGTTGGTCTTTGGTTGATCGACAGGTAAGGTTGCATTGGTGAAGGCAAACAAAATAGAAAGATATAAACATGATACCTGATTTAACTTCACACTTTTTGATTTAAGGCACTTTCTTTTTCATTCCTGATTTCCAAGCACATCTCTCAGCACATTCCCTTCTTTGGTTCTTTGTGGGTGTTTTTGAGTTTTATGTACTGTATAGTTTTATGTACCCCGGTTCAAAATGGCCTCCAAGTTTCTTTCCCCTAGCTTCCATTTTGTTGTTTATTCCCCCCCTGACTATTTTAAGCATACAGTTGATACATTTCCCTCTGCTAGCCCTTGGAGACAACTCTCCATTGGTCAGCTTTTCCCGCCACCCATCCTGTCCATCACCCCTACCCCCCCATGCCAATCACCCTGAGGCCTGGGCCTAGGGATTGGCTGGGTCCTGACCCTCTCTCCTCCCCATTTCTGGTGATTGGTTCTGTTCACATGTTTGCCACTCCTTGTTACAACCTCATTGGCTGTGCTGTTCGTCCCCTGCCCTGGGTTAGCCTGGGATAAAAGTGCATGTTCTGGTCAGCTCGGGGTCTCTCGTTCCGAGGCTCCGGACGGAGAATAGTTTTTCCCCTGTTCCACCTCTACGAGAGTCCCTTCTCTCTTTTACTAACCCTATTGCGATTGCCCTTGAGTGGAGCGTGGGCCAAGACCCCACGGGACACGAGGCTGTTCAGTGCGCCGGGGCTGGCCGGGCGAGGAGGTGCACTGCGACAGTTCTTCCACAAATTTCACCCGGGACTGGCCAGATAGAAGGCACTGAATTATTTTGTTTGCATTCAACTCAGCAAATCTGAATCTCTTTTGATTCTGTCAAAAATTCCCTCCTACATTCCTCCCTAAGAATAGGAAGATGGGGGCTATTTTCTTCATTGTGACCCACAGCAACTAAAAATTCAATGGCCTTGTGCTTTGTTTGGGATTCTAAATCATAACACCACATACACCACGCTTGTGCCAACAGAGCTCTACGATACCAACGATTCCCACACTTTTTACACTGATACAAACCCCAGGGTTCACAGATCTGGCACATGGGACAAAAGATGTCTGCCATCAGCTACAGTCTCTGTGCAGCTCAGGTCTGCGTACTTCTTCTCTGCTCTTGGGGTTGTCAGCGTGTTCCTGTGCTTGATTTGGCTTCACGTTCTCTGCTGGAATCCACGTGGGTCCTGTACCTGCAGAAACACAACTTCTTCACCTTCTTCTTCATGGGTTTGGGTGGTTTCTTTGATTGGTTAATGAAGTCCTCATTGCAGACCTTGGGGGATGGGTCATTGGGCCAAAAATAGAAATAATTTGAGTGTCACTTTTTCACTGGATGATCTGTACTTGGAAACAGCAGGTAGAGATAGACTCTCCATTTTGTGTTTAGTGAGTTTGTGTGCAAAACTCACAGCTTGTGAGGCTGTAATGCAGATAAGAATTAATAAAATCCTGAGTCGAAACACCAAAACTGCGTCTCCCGTGCTCCAATCCCGGCGCTGGCAGAGGCTGAAAAGAAGCCGGAACCTCGGCAGGGCTGCTCCCCATGGCAGGCTCACGCCGATGGTGGGGGTGCTGAAAGCCCCTTTGGCCGTGCCCAGGGGTCACCCGCCCCCATGGCTGGTGACTCCTGCTGTGGGGGGCCACAGGGACCCCCGCCGGCGGCACCCTGGGGCCATGCACCTGTCAGTGCCAGGGGGGTCCCTACGAGCCCAGGTAAGTCACCAGCAGGATGGAAGGGGCCCCTCAGGGGTTCGCTGGGACCGGCCGCGGGGCCGTTCTCGGGTTTGGCGGGGCCGGAGCGGCTGCAGCTCCTTTGCATCTCTTTGCAGTAAAACCGTCCAGTGGTACCTTTGCAGTGGTTCTCCTCTATTGATGGCTGGAACCGAAAAGGCAAATCAAGGAGCATCCTCTGGATGCAGTGGAGTGTTGAAAAAACAATCTTTTAAGTCAATGACAACAAGAGGCCAGTCTCTTGGGATCAGAGAAAAGAGAAAGAAATCCAGGTTGTAAATGCCTCATGTCTTCTATCACTTTGTTCCTCAAGTCATGAAGCAATCTCCAGGAATCAGAGAAGTCTTCTTGTGAATGACAAACACTGGGGAATTCCAGGCACTATTTGTGGGCTTGATGTGGCCTTTTTGTAGCTGTTTACTCACTAAGTTTTTGACTGCATTTAATTTTTTCTGTTCAAGAGGCCACTGATCTATCCAAACGGGCTGATTGGTTTTCCACAATAACTTACTAATGGTAACTTAATGATGAGTGGCAGGTGTCACTGTGGTTTCCATTAAGAATCCACTTCCATCTTTGTTCTCCACTGGGACAACACATCTCTCCCCCATACTGTTAAGTAATCCTCCACCACGTAGGGACGGATGTCTGCTGTCTTTCCTTCAGGACCTGTGACAGTAATCATGGATTCACTTTGCTTACATGCTGTAGCTCCTCCAAACCCTCTGAGAAGACACTCAGGTGGCACCAGATTCCAATCTCTCGGCCAAAACGCACAAGAAATCGCAGTGACATCTGCCCCCGTGTCCAGCATACCTATAATCTTAACTGTTTTATCACCGTATGTCAGACTGCACTCCAGCTCTGGCTCTTCATTGGTGACATGTTTTACCCAACGGACATTAGGTGCCGGGATAAAGCCCTCAGAAGGCATTTCTCTGTATCCAGCTCGCTTATTTATATTCATTGGCAATGCAATAGCAATAGCTATTGGTGTTTTTGGTTGAATTACCACTGGAGCATTGTAAGCAAGAGCTAAAACCCTCAGCTCTTTGTCACAATTTCCTGAAACAACAGCTGGAAGAACTGTAAATCCAAGATCTCTGTTACTGTCCTTGCCCATAATTAGAAAGTCTTGTCTTTGCTTTGAAACACCAGTAACTCCTATGGCAATGCATTCGTGGCAACAGTTTTTAACAGAATATATCAATTTGGAAGTTGCCAGTTCACATCGTGTCCCTGGGGGTAATAAGTCGGGGTGGCTTGGGCGATGGCTGGTGGTGTCACAAACTGCCCCTGGCTCGGGTTTTCCCCAGGTACCCTCAGGTTGTTCAGGTGTTCCCGTCACTGAGCTGCCATTACGTGTTTCGCCACACGATGGCGCTGTGCGCTGTTCTGTGCACGGCCCCGGGGTGTCCGCGATGGTTTCTTGGCACCGCTTGGCCACCGAGCGGCCACCGGGGCCACCAGGGCTAACAGGGCCACCAGAGCCACCACAGGGACTCGAGAGGAGGTTGTGGATGTCCCCAGGTGTCCCCATCAGGTGATCCACGGCCAGGCGGGCGCTGCCCTCCCACAGCCACTTGACCTTGACCACCGCAGCCACCAAGTCCTCATGGACATCAGCAGACGCCTCCTTTTCCTTCAGGGCCAATTTGAAGTCCAGCAGCCACTGGTGCAGCGTATTGAGGAACGTGGAGGCTCTGTAACACACACCCATCAAGGGCCCCAGCAGCGCCCGGGCCGCCTTCAACCTCTGTCCCCTCCTGGTGGCCACCCCCGACTGGCTGGTGGTCACCATGGCCTTGACAGCCACCACCGCCCGGGCCATCTGCACGGTCAGAAACAAGGTCAACACCTCCCTGACCAGGGCCATCGATGGCTGCTGCGTCATGTCCGCCAGAATGTTTTTAACTCTCTTCCAGTCGGCGGTCATGTCCCGGAGGTCCCCAGCCCGGGCGGTGACCTTGGCAGTGTCCCCATCCTCCCAGGAAAGGAGGAAATCGATGCCCTCATCCATCAGCCAGATCAAGCTCTTCCAGACCAGAAACCTCGACTCCTGCCAGGCTCTGCCCGCGGCTGTCACATCGTCCCAGGTGGCCCCCGGGGTTGTCACCAGGGCGGCCATGGCCTGGGAGGTGACATCACTGTGCTCCAGGGTGTCCCGGAGGTGCCAGATGAATTCCCTCAGGGCTGCACGCAGGGACTTTGGGTACAGGAACGGCCACACGTCCCATGGCACAGTCAGGAGGGCTGCCAGCTCACCCACATCGGCCACCACAGCCACCAGATCCTGCAGCTCCTGGTGAGGGGACGGGGAGGTGGCGGGGACTTTGTGGCCTCCTGGGGTGGCCCCTGTGCCCTCCCTGGGTCCCCTCTGTCCCCTCCCTGGAGAGCTCAGCTGTCCCCTCTGTCCCTTTGCCACCACTTTGTCCCCTCTGCCAACCCCTGCCACTCCCTGCTGTCCCCTCCTGCAACCCCCCAACTGTCCCCCTTGCCCCCAATCCTCCCAGGACCCCCTCACACCCAAAACCCCTCCTGGAATCCCCCAAACCCCTCCAGGATCCTCCAAACCCCACCTGGAACCCCCCAAACCCCCAGAACAAAACAATTCTGCCTGGCACCCCCAAAACCACTCCTGGGACATCCCCCAAACTCCCTCAGGGCCTCCCTAACCCCACCTGCGACACCTCCAAACCCACCTGGGACCCCCCAAACCCCCCACACAACCCTCCAAACCCCACCTGGGACCTCCCAAATCCCACCAGGACCCCCTGAACCCCCCCCAGGAGCCCCCAAACCCTCCCTGGGATCCTTAAACCCCCACCTGGGACCCCTCCAAATCCCCCCTAGGACCTCCAAAACCCCCCATGTTCCCCCCTTTCCCCTCCCACCACCCCACACAAGGATTGTCACACCTTGCAGCCATCCATGATCGCTGGGGACATGGCAGGGACGCCTCGAGGACACTCTGGGGACACTCTGGGTGTTATAAATGCATATTGTATGACTGGCTTTTGCAAATATTAAAATGAATACTATATCTGTTATGTTAGAAAGTTATGCTGTATTAATATAGTCTCTTTTAGTAGTGTGATAAATACAGTTTTTAGGCTATAGTAGATGCTTGTTGTAACTAATTTAAAGTGGGAGAGGCAATTAGGAAATTCCTCACATCATCGTATCTTCATAGCGATAACAACAAGGACACCAAAGAACTCCAGAAGGAAGAATTTACTGCCTCCTTATTAAGGGATTTGCTACTTTGTGGAGCCACTGGAAAGATTTATTTCCAAGAAAGAATGGTGGGGGGAGAAAAATTACAATTAAACCTTTTTAACTAAAGTTCAAAGAAGGGTTTAAATCATGTCCAAAACTTATGAATATGCAATAACCTATGATATTGAAAGGAAAGATCCTTTGTTAGCCTGTGTGCCTTGGTGTGGGAGGCCAGGTACCCAGACAGCTGTGATCTCTTTTGCTTCATATGCCTCTTATTGTCTCATTTTCTATGATGAAACTTTTACAATTTTAACAAAAGTCAACCGTGTTTTTCACAATTTGGGGGCTCAGTTCAGGATATTTACCTCGTCTCTGACGCCCCAGGGGATCCAGACCAGGAGAGCCCCATCTGATTTTAGCAGCCTTGCTCTGCTTCCTCTGGTGTAGATTGGAGATCACAGGTTAAATACCCCCAGGGCAAGGGGGAGACAATAAAGCAAAAGGAAAAAAAGGGAAGAAGAAGCTCTGGAAGAAGCCGTGGTATTTTTGCTCCATAAAAATCTTGTGCACAAAGACCTAAGAAAGAACAAAGGACTGTGAGTATTTCTTAGGGGAGCAGGTTACGGGGTGTGAGATGTGAGTTTGAGACGTGGACTGGGGTTCCCAGCTCTACAAAGCCAGTCTGGAGCTCCCTGAGCTGCGTGTCTGTCCTTTGGCCAGAGAGGAGCCAGGACGGAGGCGAAGCCAGAGATGAAAGGACTGAGAGAGACCCCGGGGTGGGGACGGGGCCCCAAAGAAAGGGGCTGGGCCCCTCTGAAGGAAGGGAGCTGGGGGTTTGCCAGTACAACCCACTGAGAAACAGGATAAAAAGGAGGGAGGGGCCTAAATTCTTTTTTTTTGCCAGGTTGAGGGTTTAAAAATAACCCCAAAAAACAAAAAATCCAAGAAATTTGGGCTTAGGACCTGACGAATTAAGGGTTTGGAGAAAAAACCAAAATAAACCAAGAAATTTTGGCTTAGAAGCTGCCAAATTGAGGGCTTGGGGAAAAAAAAAAAAAAAAAAAAAAAAAAAACCAGGAAATTCGGGCTTAGAAGCTGCAGAATTGAGGGTTTGGGTAAACAAAAAACAAAAAACAAAAACAAAAACAAAAACAAAGAAAACCAAAAAACAAAAAACAAACAAAAAAACCCCCACACCCCAAAAAAACCCCCAAAACAAACAAACCAACCAACCAACCAAACAAACCAAACAAACAAAAAAACCCAACAGGAAATTCGGGCTTAGAAGCTGCAGAATTGAGGGGTTGGGGGAGAAAAAACAAAACAGGAACTTTGGGCCTAGAACCTGCCGAATTGAGGGTTTGAGAAAAAACGTATTAAAAAACCCAAGAAATTTGGGCTTAGAAGCCGCCCCGCCGTCCCCGGCCCCACCGCCCGCCCCAGCCCCGGTGCCGGCGGCCGCCCCGCCGTTTGTATCGGCCGCACCGGTGGCCGCTCCGCCCGGGGCTCCCCCTGCGCCGGCCCCAGCCCCGAGCGCGCAGTCTGCGATCGCTGCCCCGGACATGCCGGGGGATCTGCCCGCCCCAATCCCGGCCGCACGGCCCGCGGCAGCTCCGCCACAAACCCCGCCCGGCCCGTCCCGGCCGCTCGGGCCGCCCATCCCCTGACCGCTTGTCCCGGGGCTGCTCCGGCCGGCCCCGTCCCGGCCGCTCCGCCCGTGCCGGGAGCATGCGCAGAGACTCCGTGCTCAGGCTCGGCCGCCGCTCGTCCTCTCGGTGGTTCCGGCAGCAGCTCCCGCCTACGCCCCCCCACGCCTGGAGGACTCAGCCCCGGGCCAATCCCCGCCCCCGCCCCGCCCTCTCCGGCAATCCCAGCACCCCCCGCGCTGGGCACCGTTGCCTTGGGAACCGCCGCTCCCGCTGGGCGGGGCCGGTTTCCTTTGAAAGGCCAAATCCCGAGCCCGCGGAGCCACAGCTCGGCCACGGGAAGGGCCTGCGGGACGGGCAGCGCGGGCTTTGGGCAAACTTTCCCCGCTCCTCCCGGAATACAAGTTATACAATATGCGGGTGATCCCTTATTATCAGGGGAAGCGGAAGGTGAAGTTGGGGAGGCTGCCATAAAACTTCTGAATTTTCTGGGGGAAAAGGACTCAGAGTATCAAAGGGGAAACTGCAATTTGTAGAATCTGAAGTGAAATATCTCGGGCACTTAATAAGCAAGGGCAGCCAAAAGCTGAACCCCGAGAGAATTGCAGGAATTTTATCTTTCCCCCCTCCCTCTTCAAAGAAGGAAATCAGAAATCTACTCGAATTATTGGGATATTGTAGATTATGGATTGAAGGGTATACACAGGCAGTCACATTTTTATATGGAAAATTGACAGAGGGAGATAATATAAAGTGGACCAAGGAAGATGATGATAAATTAGAAGGACTGAAGTCAAAACTGGCCTCAGTGCCAGCCTTGAGCTTTCCCTCATTAGAAAAACCCTTTCATCTGTTTGTGACTGTGGAAAGTGGAGCAGCTCATGGAGTTGTGGCTCAGGAGTGGGGAGGAGGGAAGAGACCAACAGCTCATTGATCAAAGGTGTTGGGCCCAGGGAGCCACGGCTGCCCAGAGTGTGTTCAAGCCACAGCAGCTGCTGCAGTTCTGGTAGAAGAGAGCCCCGAGCACTCCTGGGGGTGAACTAATTGTGTGTGCACCTCATGCAGCCCAAATGTGTTAAACCAGAGAGCTGAAAAACGGGTAACAGAGTCTGGGGTGCTGAAATAGGAAGCAATCCTGATAGACAATGATGGCTTGACATTAGAAGTAAACAAAAGTTTAAATCCAGCTCAATTTTTGTATGGAGAACCAAAAAGTAACCTAACACATAATTGTTTAGAAATTATCCAATACCAAGCTAAAGTATGAGAGGATCTCAAAGAGCAAGCCGTTTCAGAGGGGAAACAATATAAGTGGATGATTCTTTCAGGTGTTTATAAGGAAAAAGGATGTCAGGGTCTGCTTTGGTGGATGGGAAAAACATGCAAACCCTGGAAAAAGGAAAATTACCTTCAAACTTGTCCACTCAAACTTGTAAACTAAAAGCTCTAAAAAGGTCACTGGAATATTTAGCCAGTGGGAAAGGAACCATATATACTGATTCAAGGTATGCTTTTGGGGTAGAACACACCTTTGGAAAAATTTGGTATGAAAGAGAATTACTTAATTCAAAGGGAAAGGAATTATTGATACATGAAGGACTCACTCTAGAGGTTTCAGAGGCATTAAAACTGCCTGAGGAGATTGCTGTAGTGCAAATTAATGGACATCAAAAGGGAATGACCTCGGAAATAAGGGGAAATAATTTGGCAGATCAAGAAGATAAAGATGCAGCAGAGAATGGGATCCAAAGGGTTGTGTTAATTTTGACCTCAAATAAGGAAGAATTAGAAACTCCAAAGTTCAGTGAAACAGAAGAAAAGGAATTAAGTAAAACAGGAGGAAAGCCAGATGAATCTGGGAAATGGAAACTTCCTGACAGGAGACAGTTACTTAACAAGCTGCTCACTAGGAAAATATTAGAAAACATGCATCAAAAATCTCATTGGGGTACCCAAGCTTTGTGTGATCACTTTCTAAGGAATTATGGGTGCATTGGGATTTTTGGATTGGCAAAACAAGTAACTGAAAGATGTATAATCTGCCAAAAGGTAAATAAAAAGGTAACGAGGAAAACAACATTAGGAGGTGGGGAGTTAGCTCTCCAACCATTTCAAAGTATCCAAATAGATTTTACTGACCTTCCCCAAGTACAGAGGAGGAAGTTTTTATTAGTGATAACAGACCACCTGACTCATTGGGTGGAGGCTGTTCCCATTGCCAGAGCCACAGCCAATGTGGGATGTAAAACCCTTTTGGAACAAATTATTCCCAGGGATGGAATAGTTAATAGGATAGACTTGGACAGAGGAACACATTTCATGTCAAAAGTCTTACAGCAAATAACTCAAGGCTTGGGGATAAAATGGGAATTACACACCCCATGGCACCCACAGAGTTCAGGCTGGGTCGAGGCAATGAACCAAACTTTAAAGAGAACTTTTAACTAAATTAATCATTGAAACCCAAATGTCGTGGGTAAAATGCCAACCTTTGGCTTTATTGAGGGTTCAAACCCAACCCAGGTCAGACCTGGGAGTGTCACCTCATGAGATGATGTTTGGGTTACCCTTTCTGACCACCCAACATGACACAGCCACCTCTGACCTCGGGGAAATGGGTGTTAAGAAATATGTCAACACAATTGCAAAAACCCTTGAGAATTTACAGTTAAAAGGGATAATCCCACAAACCACACCTTTAGACTTTAAAATCCACAACATCCATCCAGGGGAGTGTGTACTGGTGAAAACATGGAAAGAACAATCTTTAACTCCAGGATGGGAAGGTCCTTTCCAGGCATTGCTGAGCCTGAGGCTGTGACCCGGAGCAGGGAACGAGGGGGGATCCAGCCAGCAGCACCAAAGGACCCCTGGAGGAACCGAAGGAATGGACTGTAACATCCAAACAGGGGACACCAAATTGACTCTTCAATGGGGACTGGGGGGTGATGAACTGGGAGGACCCGAATGATCCAAGGGAGGTACAAAGAATCAAACCTAACTGGGAAATAAGGCCAAGCTTCTATCAGTGGTTTCAAGTGCAGCCTGGACAAGTTCTGAGACACCTCTGACACCCTCCTTGGGGAGGAATACTTCCACTTCAAACAAAAAGAGGATTAAGACTGTTTTGGTCAGAGCATTCTCATATTTTGGCCTTAGTCTGTGACATACAAAGAAAAAGAGGAATTAAAACCTCCATCAGAGTCATACCATATACCCTGTCTGATTCATCACAGTAACAGATATGCTAGCTGGGTTAAATGTAAATGTTTAAATTATAAAAATTTACCCATTCCAGACTCCAGCCCTGATCCCACTCTACAATTCCATCTGATCCTGCTCTGGATCCCTGCTCTGATCCAGAATCCCTCCCTGATCCCAGTCCATCCATCCTGCCCCAGTCTCCCTCTGGAATCCCACCCTGATCCCACTCCACACCTGCAGTCAAGCCGTTGGCTCACACATCTCTTCCTGCAGAAAGAGAAGATCCATGAGGTTCCAGTACAGATCACACACCAGGATTAACCCCAGGATCCATCCTGGGATCTGCACAGAGGGGATCCAGAGCTGGATCCACCACTGGGACTCACCGGCTGCCATGTTGTATCCATCCCTGTCCCTCCTCCCTGTGGAAAAACAGTGGGATCAGCGTCAGTGGCACAGGATTCCTGAACGGTGCCGGGTGGATCCGTGCCCCTTCCCGACCCCCATCCCGTGTGTTACCGGATTGGAGCTTCCAGACAATGAATCCAATGAGGACAGTGAGGATGAGGATGGCAGCGATGACGGACACAGCGACCACCACAATGAGATTCCCGCCAGATGTCGGCTCTGGGAAATGCGGGATGGTGAGGAGGGGAAGGAGAATCCCCATCTGGGAATTCCCAATTCCCACATTGCCAGCCTCACCCCAAGCGAAGATCCCGGGCTCCAGCATTCCGGGATGCTCCACCCGGCATCGGTACTGCTCCCACTCCTCCGGCAGCGCCTCGATCCTGGCCCAGGTGTGGAAGGTGCCGTCGCTGTTGGGAACGATCCCGCCCCACTCCGTCTCCTGATCCCACATTTCATCCCCCTTCAGCCAGTTGACTGCGATGGTCTTGGGGTAGAATCCGTAGGCGTGGCAGGACAAGATCAGCGTCCCGTGTTCCTCTTTTCCGGACACATGGACATCAGGGGGCTCTGGAATGGGATAACGGTGAGGTGCATCCATGGAATTCAAAGGGAATGGGATGGGGGTGAGATCTGCCCATGGAATTCAAAGGGAATGGGATGGGGATGAGATGTGTCCATGGAATTCAAAGGGAATGGGATGGGGGTGAGATGTGTCCATGGAATTCCATGGGAATGGGATGGGGATGAGATGTGTCCATGGAATTCAAAGGGAATGGGATGGGGGTGAGATGTGTCCATGGAACGCCTACTGGAATGGGATGAGAGTGAGATCTGCCCATGGAATTCCCACAGGAATTATTGTGTTCTCCAATCCTCCATTCCCAAATCCCAAATTCCCACCCACCTTTGCGCTCCAGCTCCTCCTGCCCATATCTGACATATTTCCGGAGCCATTCCGGGCAGACGTGCTTCAGGTAGTTTGTCCAATACTCAGCCGCAATCCCCACATGTTCCCAGCGCCTCCTGGTGATCTCAGCAGCGCTGTCGGCTGCCACGAATCTCCTGGATCCCAGATCAAAGGAGATGAAATCCCGCCCGTTGTAGCCATCCTGGAAAGATCCATGGACACTCCCGTCAGACAGGAGGTCACAGCCATAAAGCCGCAGCAGTGTGTGGAGACCTGGGGGGATTGTACCCACAGAGACCCATGGAATTGTGTCCCAGCCCCACAGAGCCCCATTCCAGCCCTATGGAACTCCAGAGTCTGGTGGAGACCCACAGAGCCTCATCCCAGCCCCTTGGACCCCCATGGATGCATATCCCAACGCCATGGGATGGAACCCCAGGGATCCCAACCTGGCCCAACAGATCCCATCCCAGCCCATGAATCCATGTCCCAAGC
The DNA here is from genome assembly GCF_965231275.1 of Zosterops lateralis. Lineage (NCBI taxonomy): Eukaryota > Metazoa > Chordata > Aves > Passeriformes > Zosteropidae > Zosterops > Zosterops lateralis. The sequence goes on from NW_028154442.1 coordinate 31,753, forward strand.
CCATGGACCAAAAGAAATCCCATACCATCCTAATAGATTCCCATCTCAGCTCCTTGAAGCCCTGTGAACCCACATCTGAGAACTATAGATCCCATTCCAGCCCCACAGATCCCATCCCAGCCCCACAGATCCCCCCACGCACCCCTGCTCTGCTTGTACTCGTCCTGCAGTTTCTCCAGGTTCCAGGCAGCCACGTGGTGGCTCCTCTCCATGATCTGGGTCTGGCTATCCCAATATCCCGGCTCGGCTCTGTCCTTCATCCACTGTGTCAGTGGCTCCGCCCGGCCCCGCTCACTGTCGTAGCGCACAAAGGGGATCCCATCCACAAACCCAGTGGACATGAACTGGGGGACCCCCGGGCTGGGCTCTGACACTGCCACAGCCAGGTAACGCAGGGAGTGGAGAACTGGGGGGACACAGATATTTGGGGGGTTGAGAGGTCATGGATCGTTGGGAAAGATGGAACAGGAAGGAGTTATGGATATGATTGTATGGTAAGAAATACTGCAGATGTAAAACTTGCGAGTGAAATAGAAATGAAAGCCAGCTTTGACATGTAGGCATGGGAGGCAGGAAAACGGGGATTAGCTGGAGATGGGTTGAAGGACAGGAAAACAAAAGGACTCAGGAATGCAGCCTTTCCACCTGCCAAGGCATCAGGGAGAAAACAGATAAGAAAAATAGTCATTAGAGTTTAGAATATAAAATGACATGGTAATATAGTAGTTCTCAAAGGCTGCATGCAAAGTTTGTAGGTTTTGTATCTTGCGCCGGTTGGTCACTGTGAATTAGAATATTCAACACAAAAATAGAGATAATGGATTGTAACAAGGTCCTCTCTCTCTTGCTTCTGCTTTTTCCCCCCATGCTGTCTTGCCCTCTCTTGGTCTTGCTTTTCCCCCCACGCTTTTTCCGCCCTCTTTTCCCCTACTCTCTTGCTTGCTCTCTTCCCCCGCTTCTACCCCTGAGCTCTCTTCTACCCTCTCTCTCCCCTCTCTCTCTCGGGGCTTCCCTCCAGCCCAGGCTGGTGGCTGAAGGCAAAGCCCTCTTTACCCACCACCCTTGTAATAAAGCCACGTGTTTCTAGAATATCTCAGCTCTGCAGAGCTCCTTGTCCCTGCCGTCCATGGATGCTACTACAATGGATCAATGAAAGGGGAAATGGGGAGAGCTGGGAAGGGGTTTGGGGATCCCAGGGCCAAGGAAAGGGTTTGCAGGGCTGGGAGAGGTGGGATGGACAGGAAAGGGCGTGTAGGGAGGTCCCAGTGTCCAGGAATGGGGGCTCAGGAGTTCCAGGGTTATGGAAGGAGAAGGGAGAGGTGCAGGTGCAGAAATTTTTCCATGGATGGCAGGGACAAGGAACTTTGCAGACCTGAGATGTTCTAGAAACACGTGGCTTTATTATTACAAGGGTCGTGGGTAAAGCGGGCTCTGCTTCCAGCCACCAGCCTGGGCTGGAGCAAAGCTCTAAAGAGAGAATGGGGAGAGAGAGATAGAAGAGAGCTAAGGGGTAAAAACGGGGCAGGAGCAGGGGAAAAATGTGGGGAGAAAGCAGGAGAAAGGGTGGTGAGAGAGAGGAGAGGGGATTGGCCAAGAGAGATAAGGGAAGAAGGGTGAGAGGGCCAGAGGAGAGAGGTAAGGGCAAAAGGTAGGAGAGCCAGGACAAGAGAGGGGAGAAGAGAGGAGAAGAGAGCAATCCTCTTGTTACAATACATTATATGTTTTTTTCTGTTGAATATTCTAATTCACATTGACCAACCGGCGTGAGATACAAAACCTACAAACTTTGCATGCAGCCTATAAGAAATACTACATTACCATGTCATTTTATATTCTAAACTCTATAGACTTCTTTCTTATGCACTTGTTCCCTTGTTTTCCTGTCTTCAGCTCATCACTGTCTTCCTGCCTGCCGTGCTCACATCTCGAAACTGGCTTTCATTCCTATTTCACTCAGGTTTTACATCTACAGTATTTCTTACCATGCAGTCATATTCATAAGTCCTTCCTGTCCCATCTTTCCCAACATGCAGGGACTGGGAGAGGTGGCATGGGGGTTCCAAGGGATCCCCAGTCCCAGGAAAGGGGGTCCAGGAGTCCCCAGTGCCAAGAAAAGAGGAGTCAAAAGGTGGGAACAACCGAGAATAGGAGGGTCGGGGGTCCATGATGCAGAGGAAAGGGGGGACTGAGAGCTGAGAAAAGCAGGAATAGGGGTTCAGGGGGATCTCAGACTAAAGGAAAAGGAGCATCTAGGGATTTGGGCAGCCAGGAAGGATGGGAAACGAGGTGCAGAGAAGGATTGGTGCAGGAAAAGGGGGGGCAGGGGGATCCCAGTCCCGGATAAGGGGGCACAGGGGGGTCCCGGTGCTGGGGAAGGGGATGGAGGGGGGTCACAGGACCCAAAATGGGGCTCAAGGGGGTTCCCGTGCCCGGAAATGGAAGATCAGAGACGTCTCGGTGCCCGTGAATTGCCGTTAAGGGTGGTCCCGGTTTTGGGGTTCCCACTCACCTCTCGTGGCGCCCCCAGGGTCCCCCAGGAGCCCCAAGAGCGCCCCCAGACCCAGCGCTGGAGCCATCGCGCTGCTCCGCTGCGGCCCCGCCCCCAGAGCCGCCTCCGGCCCCGCCATTGGCGCCGCTATTTCGTGCTCGCCAATGGTGATTCGCTCTATTAGTGACGTCACCGGTCGCTGGGCAGATCCCGGTCTCGCAGGTTGGGCGCAGAAGTGGCGGGACCGAGGCGGGACAATCCCAGAGAGGAGCGCACGGGGCAATCCCAGAGAATTCGTCTGGATCCCTCTGGATCCCCGCTGGACCCCCCCGGAACCCTCTGAGAAACACCTGGGACCCCTCTTAAAAGCGCCGGGAGTGGCGAACTGGGGGGGACACGGAAATCTGGGAGATCTGGGGGTACCAAGGTGAAGGAAAAGGGCGGGTCTGGGGTCCGGGAAGGGCGGGATGCCCGGGAAGGGCTGCAGGGGGTCCCGGTGCCGGGTAAGTGGGAGCAGGGGGATCTATTTTGGTCAATTTTGTGTCCATTTTGGTCCATCTTGGGGCAATTTTGAGTCCATCCTGGATCTATCTTGGGTCCACCCTGGGTGCATTTTGGTCCATCTTAGGACAGTTTTAGGTCCATCCTGGGGCCATTTTGGGGCCACTGTGGGCCCATCTTGGGTTCATTCTGGTTCCATTTTGGGTCCATTTGGGTTCATCCTGCATCCCCTTTGGATTCATGTGGGTCCATTTTGTGGACCCACAAACCATTTGTGGGTTTATTTTGGGTCCATTCTGGGTTCATTTTGGGTTCATTTTGGATCTGTCTTGGGTCAGTCCTGGTTCCATTTTGGATCCATCTTGGGTCCATCCTGCATCCATTTTGGGTGCATTCTGGGTCCATCCTGGGTGCATTCTGGGTCCATTTTGGACCCTTTCCAGGCCCAAGTTAATTGAAATCTCAGTGCATTTTGGGTCCATCTTGGGGCCATCTTGGGTCCATTTTGGGTCCATCCCTCGGTCCGTCCTGTGTCCATCTTGAGTCCATTTTGGACCAGATTGAATCCATTGGGTTCATCCCAGGTCCATTTTGGTCCAAATTTTTTGCATCTTGTGTCCATCCTGGATCCATTCTGGGTCCATTTTGGTTCCATTTTGGTCCAGTTTGGGTTCATCTTGGGTCAGTCCTGGGTCCATTTAGGTCCATTCGGCTCCATCTTGGTCCCACTTGGGTCCATCCTGAGTCCATTTTGGGTCCATTCTGGGTCCAGCTTGGGTCCATTTTGGTCCATCCTGAATCCATTTTGCATCCATCCTGTGTCCGTTTTGGGTCCATGCAGGGTCCATTTTGGGTTCATTTCGGTCCATCCTCGATCCATTTTTGTCTGTTTTGGGTCCGTTTTTGGTTCATTCTGGGGCCATCCTGAGTCCATTTTGGGTCAAATTTATGTCCTTTTTGGGTCCCTCCTGGATATATTTTGGATCCATTTTGGGTCCATTTCAGGTTGATTTTTGGTCTATCCTGGGTCCATTTTGGATCCATTTAGGTCTCTCTTGGGTCCATTTTGCATCTATTTTGGGTCTATCCTCATTCCATTTTGGATCCTTTTTGATCATTTTAGGTCTTATTCAGTTCATCGTGGGTTCATCCTGGGTTCACCCTGAGTCCATTTTGGGTCCATCCTTGGTCCATCTTGGCTCAGTCATGGATTCATCTTGGGTCCATTTTGCGTCCATCTGGGAACAGTTTTGGTTCCATCCTGGATCCATCTTGGGTCAATCATGAGTCCATTTGGGGTCCACCCTGGATCCATTTTGGGTGTGTCCTGGGTCCATCTTGGGTCAATCATAGGTCCATTTTGGGTCCATCTAGAGATAATTTTGAGTCCATTTTGTGTCCATTTTGGGTCCCTCCTGGGTTAATTTTGTGTCCATTTTGGTCCATCTTGGGTCCATTTTGCGACCATCCTGGGTCCATTTTGGTCCATTTCAGGTCCTTTTTGGTCCATCTTGGCACAATTTTGGGTCCCTCCTGGGTCCATTTTGAGTCCATTTTGGGTGTGTCCTGGGTCCATCTTGGGTTGATCTTTGGGCTATGCTGGACCCATCCTGGGTCCATTTTGTGTCTCTCCTGGTTACATTTTGGGTCTATTTTGGGTCCAATTTGCATCCATTTTCAGTCCCTCCTGGATACATTTTCCTCCATTTTGGGTCCATCCTGGGTCTATCTTGGGTCTAGTTTTGGTCCATCCTGAGTTCATTTTGGGTCCGGCCTTGTTCCATTTTGGATCCATTTTGGTCAAGTTTGGGTCCATTTTAGGTTTGTTTCAGTTCTTCCTGGGTCCATCCTGAGTCCATTTTGAGTCCATCCTGGGTGCATCGTGGGTCCATTTTCATCCAATTTAGGTTTATCTTGGGTCCATGCCGGGTCCATGTTGTGTCCATGCTGGGTTCATTTTGGTCCATCTTGGATCCATTTGGGGTCCATTTTTGGTCAATCCTGGTTCATTCTGGATCCATTTTGGGCCCATTTTGGTCCATTTTGGGTTCATTTTGGATCCATCCTGGGTCCCTTTTAGGTCTACCCTGGGTCCATTGTGGGTCCATCTTGAGTTCATTTTGGGTCTACGTTACATCCATTTGGGATGTGTCCTGGGTCCGTCTTGTGTCCGTTTTGCATCCATCTTGAGTCTATTTTTCGTCCATCCTGGGTTCATTTTGGGTCCAATCTGGGTCCATCTTGAGTCCATTTTGGTCCATCCTGAATCCATTTTGCATCCAACCTTGTTCTATTTTGGATCCATTTTGGTCAAGTTTGGGTCCATTTTACGTCTGTTTTGGTTCATCTTGGGTGCATCCTGGGTCCATTTTGGGTCCATCCTGGCTCCATCCTGGGTGTATCTTGTGTCAATCCTGGGTCCATCTTGGGTCCATTTTGGGTCCATTTTGGGCCATGCAGGGTCCATTTTGTGACCGTCTTGGGTTAATTTTGTGTCCATTTTGGGTTTGTTTGGTTCCATCTTGGGTCCATAATGGTTCTATCTTGGGTCCATCTAGGAACAATTCTAGGTCTATCCTGGGTCCATTTTGGGTCCATCTTGGCACAATTTTGGGTCCATCTTGGGTCCATTCTTGGTCCATTTTTTGTCCATTCTGGGTCCATTTTGGGTCCATCAAGGGACTATTTTAGGTGTATCTTGAATTAATTTTGGGTCCATCCTGGCTCCATTTTGGGTGTGCCCTTGGTCCATCCTCGGTCCATCTTGAATCCATTTTGGGTCCATCCTGGGTCCCTTTTGAGGCAAATTTGGGTCCATTTGGGTCAATTTTGCATCCATTTTGGTTCATTTTGGATCTATTTTGGGATCATCCTGGGTCCATTTTAAGTCTGTTTAGATTTGTCCTCGTTGCATCCTGGATCCATTTTGCATCCATCGTGGGTCCATTTTGGTCCAATTTAGGTTGATCTTGGGTCCATCCTAGTTCCTTTTTGAGTCCAATTTGGTCCATCCTGGATCCATGTTGGATCCATTTTTGGTTCATTTTGGGTCCACCCTGGGTCCATGCTTAGTCCATTTTGCTTCCATTTTGGGATCATCCTGGGTCCATTTTGGGATTGTCCTGGGTCCATTTTGTGTCGATTTTGCGTCCATTCTCGGGTTTAATCTGGTTGTTTCTCACCCGAGATTCCAAGGCTGGCTGGTGGTTCGTGTGGGCACGAAGGGAGTGATTTTCCCTCTTGACCCCTGAAGGATTTCGGGTCTGCTGTCTGACTCTGTCTCTGTGTTCTGTGCTGAGCTCGGTGCTCGGTGTTCGGCACGAGAATGATGAGGAGTCTCAAGGTCTTGGTTTTCTGGTTTCTCGCGTTGTTTATTAGTTCTTATCTTACAATTCTCTGTGTCCGGCCAAGGTGTTCTCAGCAGCCTGGACACGAGGTGACTCCCCCTGTGATGGGAGGTCACTGCCTCTTATACAGATCACTCCGTACCCATTGTTTACAGTTCTGTGCCAATGTCTATCACCTGTACTAACAGGGTCATATTTACTCTGATCCAATCCACTGAAACTACTTTGTGCCCACGTCACTGCAGACAATGGATGCCAAGGGAGAAGAAGAAGAACCCAGGGCACTGCCCTAAAATCACCATCTTGTCCCTTTGCATCTACATTCTAAAAACCCAAAACTACAAAATCTTCTGCACAATGATAACTACACTACTCTCAGTAACACCTTTGTGACTTGCAATTCTTCTCTCTGTTGGATGTTTTTCTCATGGACGAAAATCAAAGCCTGTGTCTTCCTGGGCTCTGTGCCAGGCAAACCCCCCTGCACAGACCCCAGACCCTCATTTTCGGGTCCCAGGCCTCTCTACCAAGGTCTGTGACTTCCCAGGGCACCCAGAGGGATGCCCTGGACTCCAACATCTCCCCCCTTTGTTTTCACAAAAAACACCTCTTTGGCTGCTTTGCCGTATGCATTAAAGCAAACACGACTTGATCATGAGAAGAATTACAAGTCTCGATAAAATACATACAATTGTTTTCAAATTTTTCTTCCACAACAGTGAAAGACTGAAGAAATCAAACGTGTCATTCATCCATGATCCAGTTTCTTCTCCGAGTTTGTTCACTCCATTTCCCAACCTCTCTGTGCTCTCGTGAATTGATTCTGAACCATCTGACAAATTCATGCAATACAGAATGAAAAGAAAACCCAAGCCATAACTCCTTGCACGCAGAATGAAAGATGTCTGCAGTCTTGACACTGGTTCACATTGGCCTGCTTTCCTCTCCACTCTTGAAGCCGTCAGAGCTTCCTCGCCTGACATGATTTCCACACTCTTTGCAGAAATTCACTTGTGTTCTGTATCTGCAGAAACAAAAGCTACTTCTTTGCCATAGGTCAGTTAAAACTGTACTTTGATGGAAAATGCACAACTCTTGTTCAAGCCTGAAATCCATCAGGAAAAGTTTCACATGCAACATCTGTGCTTGTTGATGGACACATCTCTCCTCTAGTTAAAGTCAAGGTGTGGCCAAAACCCTGGCCTTACCTAGAGTAATATCCTTTAATACATTTTTGGAACAAAGCTCTTAACAACAACAATTATGAAATGCTTAAACAACTAAAGAACATAAAGAAGAATTTTGAAATGTATCATGATACAATTCACAGTACTTATTACTTAAAACTTATTATCTTAAACTTATCTTATTTTACCAACTTATCTTACTTATTACCTTATTATTTTAACTTATTTATTATCTTAACTTTAACTTACTTAACTTAAAACTTAACTTATTCTCTTAAAACTTATTCTCTTAACTTATTTATCTTATCTATCTTATAACTTAATATACTTAACTTATTTAACTTATCTTACCATAAAATACATTTAAAACCTACATAAAATAAAACTTTAAATTTATAGAATATAAATCTATCACTTAAACTTTATCAATCCTTATCTTAAATTCAACTTTACTTACTTAACAAATCTTAAACTTAAAACCACATAGAAATCCCTTCTAATGTCAATACAATACTAAAACACAAATCAACTTGGATCCAAATACATCAACACTATAATCAAAAATCCTTTTCCATGTCATGACAATAAGTCTTTTGCTTCTGATCATGAGCTGCTTTGCAAACATCCAATGATTTCCGGATCTCTGCTTCTGAATTCAGAAAACCTGTAACTTTAATTGATTTATTATTATTTTACCTGAATGCAGCCCCTCCTAAACCCGAGGGTTTCTGTCATCTCAGGCGTCCCTCCCTCTCCTGGATGAGGAGTGGAGACCTTAAAACTCTTGTGCAGCACATGATCCCTGTGCAGCCCTGCCTAAGAAAAGCCCTCCCTCTCCTGGATGAGGAGTGGAGAACTTAAAACTCCAAGAAAAGGGTAAAGCCAGCATGTAGCCGAAGGATAAATGAAGAAAGGATGTGTGCAGTGGATTCAAGGGAAACTTGGCCACCTTTTGCTGAAAGGAAAACTTGAGGGAACTGGACTGACAATGTCAAAGTGCCGCTTGTGGGCGGGGTCAGGCTCGCAGCGCTCGCTCTGAGGGGGGGGCGCCTTGGAGAAACTCTCCGCCCTGGCCACGCCTCCTCCCTGCTTGCTCTGCCTTTGCCTGCCCCGGTCCTGCCTGCGCTGGCACCGCCTGCCTCGGCACTGCCTGTGCCGCCCCGGCGCTGCCCGCGTCTCGCTCTCTGTCGGGGTTTGTCCCGCCTGGAGCGATCCCACTGCTCCAGCTGCATCCCACTCGCTCTCTGCCTGCCGCAAGGCCTTCTGGGATTTGTAGTTTCCCGCTTTGCACTTGCGCCGTCCATATTGGCTCTGCCACTGCGCATGCACCAACCGCAAGGCTTTCTGGGGTTTGTAGTTTCCAGCTCGGTGCTCTCTCTGCCTGTCCCGGCTCCTGTCCGGGACACAGGCCCTGCTCCGCCCGCGCCGCCCCCGCGCTGTCCCGACACGGGGCACTCCCCGGCCGCCCCCATCGCGATCGCTTTCGCGCGCACACGCCGCAGTGTTATCTCTCACCACTGACGCGATCTGGGCTTGTTTTCCCTGTTTTCCCGGTGTCTCCTCCACTCCCCCTTCCCCCCTCTCTCTGTCTGTCCCTGGGCTGAAGGGGAAAGGGCAGTGGAAAACTTTCAGGCTGTGTCTGAACGCGCTGTGTCTGAGGGGGGCTGAAAAGCTCCTGGATGCACTTGGTCTCACTTCTCCCTCCCCCACTGCTGCGGCAAGTGTCCCGTGCTCACGGAACACGCCTCCAAAACAAGCATGTCCTTATCTCGGGATGGATTAGAAGTTTTGACTTTCCCGAGACGAATTTCCGGGACTGAATTCCTGAGGACTGTGGCAAACCCAGGGAAAGTTGTTGGCTTTTCTGTGCTAAACTCAAGGAGACCTGCTGACTCTCCTGTCTCGAGGGTTTTTTTACCTCCCTGCGGTAATCCTGAGGGTGCTGGTATCTCCCCTTTCCTATTAAATCCCAGGGGAGGCTGATGGCTCTCCCCTTCCCCACCTCCTGTAAGAGGTGTGTGAGACCCGTCTGCTGATAACAGACAGGACCTGCCTGGCTGCCGGCCAGCAAAAGAACCCGCTGCTGCTGCTGGCCACAGACAAACCCGGTGCTGGCTGCAGGCCAGCGGGTGAGGTGTTTCTTTCCTCCCTCCCCGCTACACTGCTGCTGCACGGAGAAGGTTTTTCCCTTAAGAGTTCCCTCCTCCCGTGTTCTAAATTCAGCTGTCTTACCAAAATCGAAGAATGCAGTGCAGGTGTTCTCAAATTCAGTTCGGAGGTTTCCTGATCACCGACCTGCAGATTTCAGGAGACGAGTCCTGGGCCCTTGGAACTCGTCCGTCCGAGGTGAATTTGCAATCAGCTGCCATCTCTGGTTAGAGATTTCTTCCCCTGTCTTCTCAGCTTGTCTTCCTTCCTTCAGAGGTCTTGCTGTGTCCACTGGAAAGCACCGATTCTGCCCACACCTGTGCCCACCCAGGGACGCCAAATCTCGGGTTTTAGTCGGTTGTTTCTCACCCGAGATTCCAAGGCTGGCTGGTGGTTCGTGTGGGCACAAAGGGAGTGATTTTCCCTCTTGACCCCTGAAGGATTTCGGGTCTGCTGTCTGACTCTGTGTCTCTGTGTTCTGTGCTGAGCTCGGTGCTCGGTGTTCGGCGCGAGAATGATGAGGAGTCTCAAGGTCTTGGTTTTCTGATTTCTCGCGTTGTTTATTAGTTCTTATCTTACAATTCTGTGAGCCCGGCCAAGGTGTTCTCAGCAGCCTGGACACGAGGTGACTCCCCCTATGATGGGAGGTCACTGCCTCTTATACAGATCACTACGTACCCATTGTTTACAATTCTGTGCCAATGTCTATCACCTGCACTAACAGGGTCATGTCTACTCTGATCCAATCCACTGAAACTACTTTGTGCCCATGTCACTGCAGACAATGGATGCCAAGGGAGAAGAAGAACCCAGGGCACCGCCCTAAAATCACCATCTTGTCCCTTTGCATCTACATTCTAAAAACCCAAAACTACAAAATCTTCTGCACAGTGATAACTACACTACTCTCTGTAACACATTTGTGACTTGCAATTCTTCTCTCTGTTGGATGTTTTTCTCATGGACCAAAATCAAAGCCTGTGTCTTCCTGGGCTCTGTGCCAGGCAAACCCCCCTGCACAGACCCCAGACCCTCTTTTTATTGGGTCCCAGGCCTCTCTACCGAGGTCTGTGACTTCCCAGGGCGCCCAGAGGGATGCCCTGGACTCCAACAAGGACCTGTCCCCCAGGTCCAGAAGCTTCGATGGGAGATCTCTGGGGACTGGCTGGGTTGCAAGCTTTCCCCTCCTACCTCCTCTTCATTGATTGATGCCAATGCATGTTATGTCAGCAGACACTCCCCAGTTATACCCCACTGGTTGTATGTCTACCCACCCTGAGTTCCACCCACTGTATAAAACCCTCTCCCCCTTGAGATTCAGAGTCTCTCTGAGGCACTGGTCTTCGGGTGAGGGCTCCCTCCCTCCTGCCCAATAAACCTAAGTTCTAGTTAAGCCTTTGAGGGTCCCGTCTTTCTTCCTCTACCATCGCAACATGGCAGGGCTGGTGGGCAGCCAAGATCCCACTGACTATAGATCCTGTGGGGGCGTGTCGGGGCTGGCCGAGCGTTGGAGGACACGCAGCGCCGCAAGACTGCGGTAGACAGGGACGAGTGAAAGGAAGATATCGCGCTGTACGGTAAGACAGGGCTACCCTTCCCCCATAAGTGTTGCTGTCTGTTACAGTATGTCAGCCAATAGTTAGGCCAGTTCCATAAGCAGAAGGAAGTGACGACACAAACACAGGTTATATATTGCCATGTAACTCGTGAATAAACGCCATTTGCCATCCACCATATTGGTGTCTGTGAGCTCTTGGCCCGAGTGACCTGAGGTGGTCGCCGTGCCGTTCCCAAACCAGGTCGCCACGCCTTGGAGGAGGCAACAGACCCCTCGGTGCTGCTCCAACCAGCCCTCGGTTCTGCTCTTTTAGTGTTGGGGAGCGGCCACTGCCAGTGCGGTTTCTGTTATTTTTTATTCTATTCTCTACTGCTGCTGCTTCTCGCCACTCTCGGTGCAGTTCTTCCATGACACGGGCGGCGCTGAACCCTCGGTGCGGTTCTTTTCTTGTATTTTATTCTATTCTCCATGTTCAATTCTATTCACACCTTGCACCCGCCTCGGCGCTGCCCTTCTGCTCACACCCGGCAGTGCCCATCCCACAGAGCGGCTCTTTAGTGACACCGGGCATAGGGGACCCCCCGGTGTAGTTTTTTATTCTATTTTACTCTATTCTCTGTATTTTATTGTGTTCACCCCCTGCCTGTGCTTCGGTGCAGCTGCTTCAGACACGAGCGGGGGAGATGCCCTTGGTGCGGCTCTTTGATTGCATGTGAGTCACTTTTCTCTATTTTAGTCTCTTCTTTCATTCCCACCTCGCCCGTCTCGCCGAGCGACTCCTCCAGGGACCCGGGGCGGCACAAACCCCTCGGGGCGGCTCCAACAGGGCCCCGCCCGCCGCCGCTCCCCGAGGCCTCCCCGCTGCTCCCCGGGGATCGGACACCGCAGGCGGCCCCGGCTCCTTCCTCTTCCTCTTCTTCCTCCGGGCGGGATTGAGCCCCCGCCGCCGCCCGGCTCCTTCTGCCGCTCCTGCCCGGCACGAACCGGCGGTGCCGCTGACGGGGCCGCAGCGCGGCTGCCCCGGGACTGCCCCGCGCCTCAGGGCCGGGCCGAGGAGTGACCGCACGGCTGGGGAGGGACCCCGCTGGACAGGGCAGGGTCTGACCCCATGGACAGATCCCACGCCGGAGCAGGGCAAGGCTTCCTGTCCCTAAAGGGGGAAGCAGCGGCACAAACTGACCGTAACTCCCATCCCTTCTCCCTGCACCGCTGGGCAGAGGAGGGAGGGAACCGGGAATTGTGGTGAATTTTCACATTCGTCGTTACGAAGCCGAGTCACAAGTGGAGCTCCTCCTTCAGCTTCAAACGGGGGAATCCAACTTGGGCTCTGGGATTTCCATAACCTCAAGGTGGTACTTGGTACTGGACACTTTAGTTTAGGCAATATGAGGCCCTTCTGCAGCAATGTCTCTCTGTTTATTGTCTATTTCCCCCCAGCCCTTGTCCCCCTCCCGGAGGTTTGCAGGAGGAGCCGTCCCACAGCCCTTCCTGCCCCGGCACCCGCGGCCGCTCCGGTGCCGTCAGGCCCCGGCTCCACGGGAAACCACAAACCCCTCTGGAAATAAACCCGCTCTGGGGGAAAACCCTGCAGGGGGATTGAATCCCACGGACAGCCAGGGCTGAGACTTGGAGATTCCAAATGCTCCAAGGGGCCGGAGGGAACCGCGCTGGGGCCTCGGGGCCTCCCTGGCGGCACCTCCGAGACCCCCGAGCAGAGCGACCCCTCCCGCCCCCCAAAATCCACAGGTTTGGGTCAGCTGAGGAAAAGAGCTGGAAAAAGGGACTGGAAAGGGGGTGGACCCCGAGGGGACCCTCAGCCATCGCCCCAAAAGGAAGAGTTTTCTGCAGGAAGGCTACAGGAAAATCCTCCAGAAACCTGGAAGAAGCCGGGGATGGGGAGGGGACTCAGAGCCCAATTGGGAAGAAAAGTTTAATTGGGGCAAGGAAACTCAAATTGTGGGGAGAAAATGTGAATGGAGAGGATTTGAATGGGAGGGGATGATTTGAATTGGGAAGAGAAAATGAAGTGGGGGAGGATCCCTCAGCCCTCGGCTGTGCCCTGAAGGTGCTGCCAGAGGTTCCCCTGCTCTGACCCCCCAGGCTGGGGATGTGGAGCTGCCGCTGCACCCCGGGAATGTCTCAGGATAGAAACTCCATTCAAGCTTTTATGGTCCCAGTCACTCCCAATAAGGTCCCAGTTGTCCCCAACATGGTCCCAGCTCCTCCCAGTCATGCCCTGTATGGTTCCTTTCACTCTCAATCCCTCCCAGTAGGAGTCCAGTATGGCCCCAGACACTTCCAGTATGAACCTACTCCCCTCCCAGTCACTCCCTCTAGGATGGCATTTGGCCCCATTGTGGTCCCAGCTGCACCAAGCATGATCCCAGAATGAGTCCAGTCACCCCCAGTATGATCCTAGTCACTCCTAGATCCTCCAAGTATTGTTCCAGTAATTCCAAAAAGTGTGACCTTGTCAGTCCCAGTACGATTCCAGTATGATCCCAGCATGGGCCCAGCTGCTCCCAGTATGATGCCAGCTGCCCCCTGCATTTTTCCAACTGCGCCCTTTCACCACTGCTACGGTTCCAGTCACTCCCAGTATGATTCCAGTTACTCCCAGTATGATCCCAATCATGCCCAGTATATGCCCAACAGCACCAAGTTGCCCTCAGCATGTTCCCAGTAGTCCTCAGTGTGGTCCCAATAAATCCCATATGATCCCTTGTGCCCCAATTCTGGTCCCGCTGGGTCCCAGCCCTGGTATATCCTGGTGTTCCAGTCTGTCCCAGTCCATCCCAGCCTGTCACATTCCGTCCCAGTCCCTTCCCGGCAGCCGCCGCTGTTTCCCGGATCCTGCCCCCCCCCGCCCCCGAAAGCTGCCCCCGCACCCCCCAAGATGCTGACGGGGATCGGGGGCTTCATGTTGGGCTTTGTCTTCCTGGGGCGGAGGCTGGGCCTCTGCCTGTGCAAGAAGGTCAGGGGGGGTCCCGGGGGTCGTGTCCCCCCTCCCCCAGAGCGTGTGTGCCCCCCCGGGGCCCCCCAGCCCAGTGTCACCCCCTTTTCTCTGCCCACAGAGCTCCTGAGCCGCCGGCGGCCGCAGCCCCTCCCCGTGGCCTCGGGCCCGGCTGGGACCCCCCGCTCCGTCCCCGAGATGATTTTGGGGGCCTCGTGTGTCCCCCCAGCCCCGCTGTCACTCTGTCCCTGCCCGGCTGCTCCCAGTGTTCCCAATAAAGCTTTGAAGTTTGCCCTGGTCTCGGGGAGCAGCTGCCCCAGAACCTCCCCCAGGGTCTCCCAGCACAGCCAGAGCCGCTGGGCCTGGGCTCCCCAAAGCCCTCAGCAAGCCCCATGTCCTTCCCAGGAACCCTCAACTCCCTCAAACCCAGCATCCCCCACAGCCCCTAAAAGTTCCCCCCATGGCACCGGCCATGCCCATGTCCCCACATGTCACTGGCCATGTCCCACCCTGTCCTCACCCGTGGCTGTCTCCCCACAATGTTTCCATCCCTGTCATTGTCCCCCACGTCCTCATCTGTACCCGTGTTCCCCCCGTGTCCCCATGAATGACCATGTACCCCCCAAATATCCATGTGTCCCCATGTCACTCTCCATGTCCATGTCCCCCGTCATCCCAACCATGTCTTAGTTCCATGTCTTTATTTTTACCACACTGTTGGATATTTTAAATGAAGAGAAATGAAAAGCAAATGAAGGCCAAAAGAAAAGGATTTCCCTGTCTGGGCCAGCTGAGGATCCACATGCTTAGATGGGAGGGAAGTACCATTTTTGGAGGGGTTTCCACCACAATCTCCAAAATCTTGGTCTTTGCCCCAGATCATCACCATTTGGCTGTGGAAGACACTCTTGGGCAATAGGAAATCAAAATCATGGAATCCCTGAGGTTGGAAAACACCTCCAAGACTATCCAGTATTTATTGATGCCCCCATGTTGGAGTTGAGATGGCCATGAACTCAGAGTGCTTCAACAAAACTTCAGAGGCCTTCAAGTATCAGCAACTTGTTATCTTGAAGTTCTTCATACCTTTTCTATGTAGCAATCCTCCAGGCAGCTCCACACAGCTCAGGCTCTTTTTCTCCTTCTTCTCTCCTTCTTCGGCAGTTCCAGCTCACTGCTTCCTGTCCCTAGAAAAGCCACTTAACCCTGTCTGTCCCTCATGCAGTGGCTCACCTTATCTGTCCCTTGCCCAGCCTCCTGTCCCTTCCTCCTCACAGCACGGCCAGCAGATGCCAACTGACTCTCTACCAACTAACTCACTTTTGTATCACACCCATAGCTGTGAGGGCAAGGCTGTTCTCACTCTTCAGTAATTAACACAGCTGCAATATATAGGGGCAGGATTGCCCTTAGCACTACATCTGTCTCCCCATACCCCCAGAAGACAGAATTGAACACAAAAGATTTTCTGGGGTTGAAAGACAACAAGTCTGCTCCCCCCAAGGAATTCCCAATGTCTGTCTGTGTCCCGATGGATGTTCCTGCCCCTGTGTTCATCCAGGTGCCCACAGGGATTCAGGAACCAGTGCAGCCCCCCCCGAGCCAGGTGTCTTCCCAACACGGATCACCAGGACCACAGATCACCAGGGCTCTGCCCAACGGGGTCACTGGGGATCATCCAACGCCGATCCTCCCATGGGGGATGGAGCTGGAGCAGCGCACGAAGCTCTTCCCGCACTCGGGGCACTCGTAGGGCTTCCCTTATGGTGCCT
>NW_028154441.1:0-47236 GCF_965231275.1 Zosterops lateralis
GGTTTCTACTGCCCAAGTCCATCTCAGGATGTCTCCAGGCATTCTGTGTCTGTCAAACTCATTCAAACTACCAAGATTCAGCCCAAAAATCCCTCCCAAGAGTTCTCCCTCTCTGATCTCCACATTTTGGTGTATCAGGGGTCCCCCTTCCCTGGGCCGATGGGGGTCCCGTGGTTCCTGCTGTCCCCCCTCTCCAGGATCTCGCTTAGGGATGATCTGGTGATCCCACACCAGCCCACGCTCTGCCGGCAGCAACCACCTGCACCCCTCCCCAGGGCCCAAGAGAAAACCCCAAGCCGTCGTGGACCCCCATGATCTGCCAAGGGGCATTTGTGGTTCAGCTTTGCGGTCCCCCAAGGTCTGAATATCCACAACCCCCAGAAAAACCTCCAGGGACCCCCCGGGATATTTGGGGGGAGCTCCCCACCCACGCTCACCAGCCGGCACCGAGCGCCACGCGGGGCCACCGAGGACAGCCCGGAGCTGTGGGGACAGAGGTGACAGGAGATCACCCAGCCCCGCACCAACAAGGCAGAACTCTGTAGGTTTGGGCTGGTTTGTCCCCAAAAGCAGCTCAGAGCCCGGCAGCCCCCAGGGTTCAAGGATTAGTGGGAGTTTTCCCGGTGGAATTGCTCCATGGCAGGAATTAAACCCTTTATTTAGTGGTCAGACTTTAGGATCTTCCAGATCTTTTCTAACCTAAACAGTTCTGACTCTTCTGCTGGTTTTTCCCCATGGGGTAACTGAAACTGGAGTCAACAGGAAAAAGCACGAGGCACAAGTGTAGCAGAAAGACACAAAGCAGGAGCCCCACAAGCACAGGGAAAACGCCCCAGGAACAGCAAGGCTTGGATCAGGATATCTAAAGGCACCGCAGCCCTTCAGCATCCCAGGTCTCCTTCGAGCAGAGCAGCTGGGGCTCATTTGGAGCTTTCACTGCGAGCACGGACCCTTTGGAAGAAGCAGCTCCTGGAAATCACGTTTGGTGTGGAGTTCAGTTTTCCCGGTTCAGCCCCTGCACACAGGGATGAGGCTCAAACGGCCGAGCTGGGCCATGTCAGGGCTGAAAAGTCATCCTGCAAAGCCGGGCTTTGATCCTGGCAGGGCTGAAGGGGAGGAGGGAGGTGGAAGAGCAGCGGGTGTTTAACCCCGCGGCAGTGAGTGTGAACCATCGCAGGGGGAGGAATCCCGGGGGAGGAATCGCCCAGGAGAATCCCGGGGGAGGAATTCCGAGGGAGGCATCCCCGGGGCAGGAATCCCGGGCTATGAATTAACTGAGTAATTAATCCCGTTTAATTGAGCCGCGGAACGAAGCGCTCCCGGTGCATCCAAGACATTCAAACCCAAATCCTCCGCCGGGATCCCAAACCACAGCCGGGATCTTATCCCACCCCACAGTCCCTTCCCCTCCCTGCACCACCCGGGGCTTTGCACCACCACAGCCCCTCCAAAGGCCCCCCAAACCGAGCCCGAACCCACAGCCCGGCTCAGGGCGCGACAGCCGCTTCCCGCAGCGCTCCCCGGGGCCGAGATCCAGGCGGGCATTAACGATCTCCGTGGCCATGGTGGGATGGCGGGAGGTCCGGCTGGTCCCGACCCCGCGGGCCGGACCCTCGGAGCCTGGGCGGGGGTCGCTGGCCCGGCCCAGCCCGGCCCCAGGCCAGGGGAGCTGCGCGGAGCCGCCCCCGCGTCCCCGGGCCCGGACGGGCAACACCGAACCTGCCGCAGCCTCTGCCGAAGGAAGCCGGGGAAAGGTTGTTCTCCTCCGGGAATGGGACCCCATCGAGGAGCCTGTGCTGGCCCCACTCCAGACGTGCTTTTCCCAAGGATCAAAAGGCTCCCAATCGTTAATAATGGAAAAGGCCCAACCAACCCAAAATTCGGGTTGTGCAGAGAGAGCTTTGGCCTCACTCCCCTCTGTCCAATGTGCTGATTTGTGGTGGAAAAAGGCCAGGTGGCATTGCAAGGACCGATCGTGGAGTTGTTGAGGTTGGACAGTGTCTCCAAAGCCGTGGAGTTCAGCCCTGCCAAAGCCACCCCTGACTGTGTCCCCAGGTGCCGCATCCTCGGCCCTGTTAAATCTCCCCAGGAATGGGGACTCCCCTCATGCCCTGGGCAGCCTGGGAAGGGCTGGACAACCCTTTCCATGAAGGAATTTTCCCTATTTCCCCCCTCTCGTGGGAGAAGAGCCCAGCCCCACCTGGCTCTGAGCCCCTTTGCAGGTAATTTGAGTGAGAAGGTCCCTCCTGAGCCCCCTTGTCTCCAGGCTGAGCCCCCTCAGCTGCTCCTCTTGAGTTCTCCACACCCTTCCCCAGCTCCATTCCCATCCCTGCACATGCTCCAACTCCTCAATGCCTCTCCTGGAGCTTGAAGCCCACCACTTCATCCCCAAAAAACAGGGAGACTCTTTGGAAATGGGGTTAGAGATGAGCCCTTCAAGGGGAGAGGAGGGGAAATGCTCCCAACAGCTCAAGAACTCTGTTTCTCCTGCAATTCCTTGTTTTCACATCACTTCCATGAGACAGCTGCTCCCTTTGGAAAACAGGATGGGACTACAATTGTTGGCACCAGGAAAGCCACAAAACAGCCCCAAATTACAGGAATTAAAGGTGTTAAGGGTGAGAGGCTCCATTGCTGAATCTGTGTTTAGGGAGATTTGCTCATCTCCCTCTGCAGAGAGGCTGAGAAGCCCTTCCAAGGACCTACAGAAGCATCCAAAATTTGGGAATTTATCCCCATTTAGGAGTAAGTGGCCTGGCTAAGCTGATTCTTTAATTCTGCAATGAGCACCAGCCAACCCAGGGCCCCATTTCTGGCACCTCCCTGCTCTGACCCCTCCATTTCCATCCCCTCGTGAGACAAACATCACCCAAAGCTCTTTTTCCATCCAACAAATGGCTCTGAGGCCCTGCTGGGTAAAAGATGCTCTGTCCCTCCTGAGAGCAGGGATGGCTGCTGTGGTCAGCAGTATGAAAGCACAGAGGGGGTGGCACAGGGGCATCCTGTGGAAGCTGCCTCAGGTGACTCCAGAGCTGCTGCAGCCGAAGGGATGCTGATCCTAGGAAAGGGCTCCTCAAAGGAGGGGATATGCTCCTCCAACGGCCAACTCTTCCCTCCCCACAGCCTGATCCCACCTAAGCCCACCTGAGCCAGGGTGACAGGCACATCACAGCTCCTTCCACCTTCCTCTGCTCCTTCAAGGAGGCAGAGAGGTGACACAGCCCCAAGAGTGCCAAGGGAAGGGGGAATGTGGAGACAGAAACTGGAAAGGGCTAGAGAAGAGGGAGGGAAGAGCAGGGCCCTCAAAAACAGTTTCTCCCCAGGCTGGGGAGAACAAGACAAACAGAATCAATGTGGGACCCTCCAGAATTCTCTGCCGTCCCAGCTGAAGCCCTCGCTGGCTGCTCCGGGCTGGACGGGCGCACCGGGAGCGCTGGGAAGGGGCCCCGGCTCGGGGCGCGGCCCCCGGGGCAGCCCCGCGGCAGCTCCAAGGCTCCGCCAGCCGGGATGGAACGTGGCAGGGGGAGCAGGGAAGGGACGGGGCTGCCGGCGCCGAGGGAACACCAGGGACACCGGGGGCGCTTCACGAGCATTTAATGAGAAACCCCAAAATTATAAATAATAAAAGATCAGCAGCAACAGTGACACCCTAAATACTGATGGGGGTCATGCAGAGCCATCCCAAAGAAAGATGTGAATTGGAATGGACCCACAAGGATTGAGTCCAACCCTTAAGGTATTGGTGCCTGTGGGGTCAAATCACACATTGGCATTATTGGCACCTTGCCCCAGCCACAGTCACATTCACATGTTTGTACCTGTTTGTACATTGCACTTGTTTGTTGCCTGTATTCACAGTGTTATACCAATATAGATATGAAATATCTGTGTATAAATAGTGTTAGAAGAAGGTATATGAAACCTGTTTCCACTGTGTTATATCTACATATATATACAGGCTTAGTGTATAAATGTGTAGTGCAAGAGAAACAGGATGAGTCCTGAAGTGGCTCCAGGAGAAAGAAACCCCCAGCCCCAGCCCAGACAGCCACACCTCAGCTTCCACATCACCTCCTCTTCCTGCATGTTCATCTCCTGGAGACCAGGCACTGAGGTGACCCTGAGACAAAATACTGAGATGTTCATGAGATCAGGCACTGAGGTGACCCTGAGGGTCAGTGCAAGGCAGACACTGTGCCTGAGGAAGGACATCCCAGGGTCTGGGAAAGGGCAAAGCTGTGACTGCCCAGCACAGAGAAGGTGCTCTGTCCATCCCCTGTTACAGCCGAGTTTGGGCTCTGCTGCACAGATAGGGCATCAGGTATGAGCAGGGCACACTCCTGAGTTTATTCTCAGCCAAGAAAACACACTCTGCATCGCCCAGGACAGGAACCCTGCAAGGAGGAGCAGAGACAATGCTGGCAACACAGGGGACACATTGTGCTCCCATGCCCCCATTCCCTGCCCACATCCCCCAGGCCCTGCTCGGCTCCCTGGGACTCACGAGGAGTTGAAGCTGCTGCCCCCGTCTGCGCAGCCCCAGCCAGAGATTGACCTTCCGGCTGGGGCGGGACAGGAACTCCTGGGAAGTGAAGAGACCAGCAGTCAGATCTGCACCCCCAGCCCAGGAGCCCCCCAGGCCCCCCTCGGACACCCCACACCCCCAGCCCCTCACTCACCATTTCCTCATCCCTGAGCACGGCCAGGGAGGCCCCGAGCTCAGAGCACCGAGCCTGACCCTGATCCCAGGTGTGCTGATCCTTCGAGAGGAAGTAGCAGATCCTGCGGTACCCGACCCAGTCATCAGGACAGGCCAGCGGAGTGCCAGGAAAAGCTGCAATGTTTGTTTGTCTTCCCCCTGCAGAGGGAAGAGGAGAAGGTCCAGGATTCCCCTCCACAGGCAATAGGGACCCTGCTGTGCCCCGAGGGGCTGGGCTGAGGCAGCTGCTCCTCCCTTACCTGACAGCACAGCCAAGGCCGGCACCAAAGCCAGGACCAGCATCACGAGCAGAGTCAGCACCAGGCTGACCTTGGGATGGGATCTGAACCTCTCACCTGCAGCAGTAAAGAGTCCATGGCTGTGAGGACGGGGCTGTCCTGAGCACGCCCAGCCCTCACATCCCCCCACCCAACACCCGGGGGACACAGGAGGGATCCCCCATTCTGTGTGCCCCTCACTCAGCTGGCAGCAAGAGAAACAAGGGACAGGGGCACAGCCAGGGCCAGGGCACAGCCGGGGCCAGAAGAACTGCCCAGCGCCGGGGGCAGCCGGGGGTGTCGGTCCCGGCCCCTGCGGGGGCCCAGCAGAGCAGGAGGGCTCTTCCAGAGCCCTGGAAACAGCCACAGCCCTGCCAGCCCTGTGCACCTGTGGGGTGACACTGTCCCCTCCCTACAGCCCACGGCGCTGGCCCTGCACTCACTCAGAAATCCTCCACGAATTCTTTCCTGTCCTTTCCTGGTTGCCGATCCACCTTGGACGTCCAGGATTTCATTCACTGTCCTGGCACTGCAGCGGGGTCCTTCCTCCGCATCTTCACTCTCTGCACACTCACCAGTGGCCCCTTCCTGCTTAGGACAAGTGGCTTCTTGTGCCCGAGGCAAGTGTGTAACCCTGGCTGCTGAAACAGGCTGGGGACCTGGGGGCTGAATCACAGCCTTTTGAACGGAGCAGGATTCCCTCTCTTCCAGATCACAGCTGGGCTCTCTTTGCTTGGAATAAAGAACACGGGTTTCCTGAGACATGAACACGGCTGAAAAAGACGTTCAGAGCTCCGACCCAGGAACAGTTTTACAACGACGGCGATGGAAGGTTTAATGGCCCGTGCCAGAGACCGCGGCTGGTTCCGGCCCTGCGGTTCTCCAGGCTCAGGAAGGCGGTGCCAGCTCCGTCCTGCCCTGTCCCTGCTGCCCGGGGACGCTGCGGCAGCACCTGCGGACACAAGCGCAGCCTCCGGGAGCTCCGAGCCCGGCGGGGCGCCCGCAGCCCCGGCCCCCTCCGGCTCTGCAGCTGCTGCAGACGAGCTCCGGGCCGGGACAGGCGGTGACAGCGCCTGGGACCTGCCGAGTGCCGGCCCGGGGCGGCTGCGGAACGGGCTCGGCCTCCGAGGGGAAGAACCGGCAGCCCCGAGGAGGCGCAGGACCGTCCCCTGCAGCCCCTGTCCGGGCGGGCTGGAGCCCAGGGACACTGAGCGCTGCCACCGCCCTTTGTGTCCCTGTTGGGAACAGGAGAGGCGGGGCCTGGCAGGAAAAGCCGAACTTCGGCGGCTTCACCCGGCGCTGTGCCCGGAGGGACATCCCAGCCCAGTTTCACATCCGACTTTTCAAATTCGGGAAACAATGGAATAATCACAGGACGGGATCGCGGCAGTTCCGTGCCGCGCGCCAAGCCCGCCCCTCTCCCCCATTGGCCGACGTCTCCCGCCGCGTCTCCTTCTCGCGCGCTGATTGGTCAGAGCTGGGCTGAGGGACGATCCCGGCCCGCCCACTCCGCCATGCTCGGATCGGCCCCCGGAGCGCGGAGCGACTCTGGAAACCGGGACCGGCCCCGGGAGCGGCGGCAGCGGCCGGAGCCCGGTGAGGCGGCACTGGCGGAGCTCGGAGGCGGCCCCAGCGCAGGTGGGAGCCGCGCTCGGTTCTGCCGGGGCTCGGGGCTGGCTGCGGGCGGAGGGGGCGGCAGGGGGCTCCGGCGGGTTCCTTGTGCCGTGTCGGCGCCGTGTTGCCCGTGGCCTGAGGGCGCTGCGGGAGCGGCTGCCCGCGCTCTCCTTCCCGCCGCTGCCTCGGCAGGAGCCGCTGCCGGAGCAGCGCCGGCTCGTCCCGGTTCCTGTGGGGAGGACGGAGGTGGCCGCCCTGTCCCCGGGGGGGGCTCTGCGGGAAAATTCCCAGAGGTGGCCAGAGGTTTGTGTCCCCACAGGAGCCCGAGGAGTCCTGTAAAAGTGACTTTATTCCTGAACAAAGGGAGAGGCCGTGCGGCCTTTGCCGGGGGGTCTCTCCAATTGTTGTAGGACGCGGCCTCCTTTTTCTCCTGATTTTCCCTCCTGCATCTCCCTGTCCCTTTGCCCCGTGGCGAAGGTCCTTGGAAAGTTCCGACTTCCCGATCCGCCTCCTGCATGTCCTCGTTAATATGCGCCCCCCTTTTGTAGAACATCCGATATTCACGGCTCTGCTCAGTCTTTGTTCTTCTTCTCCGTGTTCAGGAATTTCGCAGGGCCTTGGCTGAGCACAGTCCGTGTCAATGAGGAAGATTTTCTGAAACTGATGGATTCTCCCGTTCCTCTCTTATCTCCCAGTCCCCGGCCCTGTCTCCAAGCAGATTCACTCGTTGACTCTGTTTTTTCTTGCTGGGTCCTCTTTGGTTTTGGGATTATTGTCAGTGACCTCAATTCTGAGAAAACGAATATTCAGTCTTTGAATATTTTTCAAAAGTTCGATAAGGGAAAAAGCAGGACCATGTCCAGCGCTGGGTGTTCCTGGCGATCAGCCAAGGGACCCGTGTGTGCGTTAAGACAGTGTTATCTCTGTACTGTTACTTTACTAAGGCACATACATGTTCATGGGTTTCATGCATTATTCAAATATTCTTGGTAGCTTTCATTGTTATAGAAACTTTGCTTTATTTTGGGTTTCTGTTCTGGCTTATCTAAATAACATCCTGTGGATCAGGTCAATATATTTTATTTCTTCTTGTGGCTTCATCCTGTTGTTTCACACTTCCCAGATACTGAACAGGTAACAAATTCTTCTCTAATTCTTCTCCCGTGCTCTGGTTGGTGTCACCCTTATCACTTGGAGAGGTCAGTTAGCAGATGTGGGAAACAACCTAATTGCTTTACACAGTTCTCTCGGTTACAAGAAGTATTTTAACATTTTATATTTTGCTAAGGCCTGTGGTACAATACATTCATCACATAATTATTTCTATAAGCTGTAAGGTGAATACATCAACATAACACTCATCACACTACTATTTCCATGGGCTTTACTGTGCATACTAAAATGAGAAATAAATTTTATTAACAGGCGGCTAAAAGGGATTTTAAATTCCACTGCACTTGAAATCAATAACCACATATAAAGACTAATGCACAAATGTGAAAGCCAATATTATCGGGTCATTTTTAACAGTTCCTGTCCTTTTGTAGCCGTGTGTGGCTCAGGAGGCCTGGCTGCCACCTGCATCCCCTTGCTCAGCTGTGAATGAGCTGCCCTCAGCAAGGTGTGGTGCAGGGCCCAAAGATGAGAGTTGCTGTAGCACAACAGAGGAGAAAGAGCATTCGTTTAACCCAGGGCTGCATCAATTGATCTCTTTTCTCAATTAAATCATCCCAGACTTGGATTCCCAAGTGATTTCTCTGAGCCTGTGGTAGCACAAACAGCCCAGTGGTCTGATGCTCCCTGTGTGACACAGACAGTGCCAGCACATGTTGGAGTGGGGAGAGGGATGATTCCCCCCACTTGTTGTAGTGAAGTTTTCACACCATTCTCCACTGGCTGTTTCCCTTTGCAGCTGAAGCAATTTGTGTTGCAGAGTCAGATCTCCTCCCTGTGGGCTCTGCCTTTGGCTGTGCCAATTCCATCTGTGCAAGCAGGCAGAGCTTGGGCTGAGGGGCAGAGGGAATCAGCCCAATTCCTCCCGCAGGCCAGAAGAGCCTGGTGCACTGTCCCCACTTTTCCCCAGCAGTGTTAATTTGCATTTCTAAAGCTCCTCTCCTGGCTGCCTGGAATGGAGCTTCTCTTCCAGAGCAGCCACTGAATGACTCACATGTGCCCCCCCACAATCTGCTTTTGTTTTAACTGTTAATTTAACTGTTTAATTCTTTTAACTGTTTATGCCTTAAAGGGTCACCTTTAAAGCTCTTCTAGTTTTGCAAAATGCAGCCTAAAGATGAACATCGAAAAACCCAAACCGAAATTTTGCCATCACTAAGAGCCTCACACAAACATAGACAAAAACATTTCAAAGTAATCAAGTTTTATTTACTTTTCCTCTTAGTAGTAGGAATTGATTCTCACCCCTGGTCCATATGTAACTGACAATATAAAAGCAGGATTATCATGAGAAATTATTGTGGTGGTGTAATCTTGTCACAGAAACTGCGAGAAGAACAGAATTTGTCCCACAATATTTTCAGTGTTAGAGAGTCAAGGCATTACTTGATTTTGGCCAGGATGTGCAACAGAAATCATTTCATCCACTCGTAGCCAGGGTGTGCAGAGGAAATCATTCCATGACACGTGAGTTTTACTGGATTTTTCCTAAACTTTCTACAGTCTGAATCCATAGAAATCCATTGGTTTGATGTTCATTGCTTCCAAGTCGCTGAGTTCTGAGTATTTGGTTTCCTATTGGAGCCGGATTTCTTTGCCTCTGATGTTAATTAGGTCCCCACTCCTGGATTTCCTCATCAGCCTTTTCCAGACCAGGTGTCTCCAGCTATTCCAGGGCAGTGTCTGGGGCAGATGTTGGTTGCTGTTTGCTGATGGTCGTTGATGTTTTGTTGATGGTCGTTGTCTTTGTGGGTGTCTTTTGGGCTATTCCCAGTCTGCTGAGATGTTAAACTCATCTCTGTTGAGTGGTGTAACATCCTTTAAAAGATAATATTTAAAATTCCTTTCCCAGGGCAAAGGCAAACCAAGCCTGACTAGAGAAATAAGATTTTTTTTTTTAAATTTGAACTTGGTATATTTTGGAGCAATGTGATCCCATCCAGCCCCGTGTGTGAGTGTGACTGAGAGCCAGAGTGGAATTGTCCCGTTGTGTTCCCCAGCCCCTGTGGCGAGTGCAGGCACAGAAAGGCCTGAAGCTGAAGCAGTGGCAGCAAGGCTGGGCCCCCAGTGTCTGGAGATGGCCCAGGAGGTGCCCAGGCAGACTATTCCAGCAGAGGATCTGTGGGCAGGCACAGGGGCTTCCCCCGCTGTGGAGCCCTGGCTGCTGCTCCGGTGCCTTCAGGGCGGGTCAGTGGTGGCCTCCCATCCTCCTCCTGCAGCCGGGAAGTCCAAATCTCCTTTGGGCCTTCCGAGCCCTTGAGCCCAGGGTGAGGGGTCCCCCCGTGCTGAGCTGTGCTGGGGCTGTTTCTGTGCTCAGGGACACTTGGGATGGGCCACTTGGCCCCCAGTGGTGCTTCTTCCCACTCCTCAGGCAGGGCCCCATGTCCTGGTTGGATGGTGTGAACAGCAAAGTCCCAAGGCAGGGTCTGTGCCAGCCCAGCTTCCAGTGGGAGAGATTTCACAGGAGACAGGATTCTGGCCACAGGCTGCTCTAAATACACATCCCTTATCTCCAGCCTGCACTAGGTGGAGAATTGCCAGGGGAAGGAATTCCAAAGATCAATTCCAAGGGAGATAATTGAATATCTGCCCTGGATCTGGCTCTTATTCTTGCCAAAGCCAATGGCAAAAGCCCCACCTGTGGCATCTTGGTTTCTGTCAGCAGCTTCCAAAGGTGTTTCTTTATTTCCCCATTCATTCTTTCTACCTGACCTGAGCTCTGGGGGTGCCAGGGGTTGTGGAGGTCCCATTGTGTTCCTAAAGCTGCCAGAACCCCCTGAAGGATCTTTCCTGTAAAATGAGTTCCCCTATTGTAGTTTATTGCTTCCACAATCCTTTCTCTTGGAATTATTTGTTTCAGAAATAGCTTTCTAAGTGATCCAGTGATTACTGCAGAAGTCAGAATTGCTTTTGGCCCCCCTGTTGGGTGACATGGTGTCAGCAGGAGATATTTCAGCCTTCCTGCTCAGGGCATTTCAGTCCCAGGCTCTCACAGGCACACACAGCTCTGCCGGTTGAGCTGACCATGTGGGGGGTAACCTGTGCTTTGTCTAATTCCCTTTCCTGAATAACAGCGTGTCTTGTAACTCTTTTCCCTTCTGCTGCCCTTGGAGCCCCATCCAGAAACACCTTTTCTCCCTGAGGCCAGGGAATGTCTCATCAATCTCTCCCAGCCTGGCTCTGGAGCTCTGTCACCTCAGTGCAGTCATGGGTTTCTCCCCAGCCCCTGTGCAGGCTGTTCCAACAGGAGGCTGGGTTAAACCCTTCCCCTGTCCTCACTTCTAAATCCTCCTGTGCCACTGAACAAGTTTCCTGCTGTAATAACCCAGCCCTGCTCTTTTGGTTCTCAAAGCCTGAACTTGATGCCAGACTTGGACAACAGGAGATCCTTGTGCTGTCAGTTTTCAGGCCTCAGGTCCCATTCAAGCTGTGGCTGCACAATTCTGCAGACAGTGGGGCCACTCTGGCCACTGGGTTAAACATTTTAGCACAAGAATTCCTTTGGCCTGGCCCTGTTTAACACTCACATACAATTCCAGTTCATTTTCTGAATCTGGAGGAGCCATGGCTGGGGCATCAATCATTTTGGGTTTTTTTTTCATTTCTCAAGTTTTGTTCCATTTCCCATGTCCAAACCATAACATTGAGGCTGTGTGGGGTTAAAAAGTCATACAATGTTTTAGCTAGAGCAGAGAATCCTCAGTCCAGGTCCTGCAGTTCCCTATTAATCCTCAGAATCGTCACAGCTGCTTTTTAGACTTGGGTAACATTTCTGAGATTACCAAGCCCTTCCTTCCCTTCCTTGCAATAGGGTTTTGCTTTTAGACACCACTCGTGCTGTGTAGTGACATCCGTGGACGGCAGGGACAAGGAACTCTGCAGAGCTGAGATATTCTAGAAACACGTGGCTTTATTACAAGGGTGATGGGTAAAGAGGGCTTTGCCTTCAGCCACCAGCCTGGGCTGGAGGGAAGCCCCGAGAGAGAGAGGGGAGAGAGAGGGTAGAAGAGAGCTCAGGGGTAGAAGTGAGGTAAGAGTGGGGGAAGGGATAAGACAGCAGGGATAAGAGAGAGGGGGCAAGAGCGTGGGGGGAAAGAGCAAGAGAGCAAGAGCAAGAGAGAGGGCATCTTGTTACAATCCATTCTCTCTCTTTTTGTGTTGAATATTCTTTCACAGTGACCAACCGGTGCAAGATCCAAAACCTACAAACTTTGCATGCAGCCTATGAGAACTACTATATTACCATGTCATTTTATATTCTAAACTCTAAAGACTACTTTTCTTATCTGCTTTTTCCCTGATCCCTTGCAAAGTGGAAAGGCTGCATTCCTGAGTCCTTTTGTTTCTGCCCTTCAACCCATCTCCAGCTAATCACCGTTTTCCTGCCTCCCATGCCTACATGTCAAAGCTGGCTTTCATTTCTATTGCACTCACAGGTTTTTCATCTGCAGTATTTCTTACCAGACAATCATATCCATAAGTCCTTCCTGTCCCACCTTTCCCAACAGTGCTGGTTGCTTCAGAGTAATTTGGAGAGGCTGGGAATCAAATTTTCCCCCTTTCCCTGGGGCTGCCCACACTTGTGGGTTCACTTCAGCACAGGCCTTGCCAGACATTTGACACAGAGGTACAAGAGAACTGGCCTCTGTATCACCTTTTACAATATTAATTTGCATTCCCAATTGAGCCATCAAAGGCCTTCCCAGTAAATTACAATCACAATGAGGAGCAAATAAAATTTCATGCATTTCAAACCCATCCCTGGCATCTGCTGATAGTGGTTGAATAAAACACAGCCCCTCATCTTTCCCACTTGTCCCCTGGATAATCAAAGACATTTTTGGCCTTTTCCCCTCTTAGGTGTAAGATTGAGAGTGGGTGGAGAGGCCCCTGTGTGTATGAGGAAAGGCCTGGTGTGGATGCAGCCCCAGGCTGAATGTTGTCAAGGGCTCCAGTGTGGTGGGTCCCTGGTGTAATGGGAGCTGTGGCAGCCCTAGGAATCCATGTCCGTGCAGGGCTGGACTTGCTCCTGCTGAGGGTGCTGCTGTGTGTGCTTGCAGTGTCCCTGTGGGCTGCAGATGGATCCCTGCTTCCTTGGCAGGGGCTGTTTGGGTGGGCTCTCCCCTGCCGAGGAGGGCAATGCCTGTGCCAGGTGCTTGTGGCCGAGCCCGTCCCCTCGGTGCTGGGGCCCCCTTGGGCCCTGGGCTTCATCCCTCAGGGGCTGTGGAAACTCTGCCATGGCCTTTGCCTTCAGCTTGGCCTTTTCCTGCTCCCTTCTTGCCTTCACCTGCTGTGCCTTTGTGCCCAAGTGCTGCAGGGGCTTCTTGTGCCCCTCGTGCAGCCCCCCTGAGTGCCTGTGGGTGCTCATCCTCTGACAGCTGCTGAGCTTTCTGCACAATCATTCCTTTCTGCAGGGCCCAAACAAGATCCTTCAAAGATGATCTGGATCCTTCCCGGGATAATGCACATTTCCCAGCTCTTCCTTCCTTCCTTCCTTCCTTCCTTGGCGCTGGTGCTTGTGCTGGCCGTGCCCTGCAGAGCCCGTATCCCAGAGCCGGTGCCTGTGGTGCCGCAGTGTCCAAAGGCGGCTCCCCCGGCGGGCAGGGCCGGCAGCTCCACGGGGCCGGGCAGCGGCCGGGGCGTCCCGCAGCCTCCTGGGGGCCGGGGGCCAGTGCCGGCCCTGCCCGGGGGGTGGTGGGCTCAGGCAGCGCCCGGCGCTGAGCCCCGGCTGCCCCACAGCCCCGGCCGGGCCCCGCAGCTCCCCACAGGCCCCCAGCCCGTGCTCCCGGTGCCGCCCCTCTGCGCCCGCTCCTGCCGCTCCCCAGCACAGAGAAACCCCCTGGGATCCTGACCTCCTTGTTTGCCTCTCCTGCCAACCGGGGCTACAAACCATCTGCATCAGCTCCCAGAGTTTGAGCGTTACACCCTGCTTGAAAACGTCCCAGTCCTCAGTATTTTTCTCTTCCTGCTCTTTTCCATCATCTTCTTTCTCACCACAGAGATTCCTCCTGCTGCCTCTTGCCTTAACTGTAATCCTGCACCCTCCCCTTCCCCCTCACCCTTCCCAGCACACCAACACCATCCATCCCCTGCTGTCTAAATCCCTTCTGGACTTCCCTTCTTGCCCCTCTGGGTGTCCATGTCCTTAATTACCTCTGGGAGAATGATGCCTTGGGAAGGCTGGCCAGAAACAGAGACTGGACAGAGCTAGAGAATAAAGCAGATATTTATTGAAAGCTCTTTAGGGCAGACCTTGGGCAGGGCAGGAGCCTGACCAGGGCTACACTCAAGATGGACTTCAAATGGTCTCCTCATGGACGACTGGTCATGAGGTCGTAAACTTTGCTGTTTTGGTCCATTTGCATGTTGGAGCCCAGTTGTCCAGCCCCAGGCTCAGGTGGTGAGGTGTCATCCTTGTTGTTTCTCTCTTCAGTCCCCCCGCGCTGTCGTGGCGGGAGCGGCTGCAGTGGGGAGCGAGTGCGGGCGGGAGCGGCCGAGAGCCCAGCGCTGCCCCAGCTCCATCCGTGCCCCTCCGGTGGGATGCTGTGGGTTTGGGGGGGAAGAGGGAGCCGGCAGTGGGTGCTGGGCCTGGGGCAGGAATGGAAGGGAAGGAGAAGCAGGGTTGAAAAAGCAAGTGTTTAAAGGATGCTCATGGGAGGAGAAGGTTGGATTGTGCAGGAGAAAGAGGAACAGTAGGAGGAAATGGAGTGTTAGAAGGAGTAGGGGCACAGGAGGAGGAGGAGCAGGAGGAGGAGGCAGCAGAAGGTTCCACCCCTCCCTGTATCTGCAGCCTCCCCCCAGCCCCAGGAGTGTTGCCCCCCCACATGCAGCAGGTGACCAGGAGGAGGATCCATGATTTTCGTGGGGGCGAATCTTGATGTTTCTCAGCTTCCATTGGCTAAATGTTGATGCTTTGGTTTTTTGAAATGGGCTGAATCTTTGTATTTTAGAAGCGGTTTTGGCTGAGTCTTGATGTTTGGGGAGTTTATTATCTGTGTCTTGGTGTTTGGAGGACTTTTGGGCTGAATCTTGGTGTTTTGGAGGTTTTCACAGACACAAGGTACCCATTGACTTCTTGAGAATAACTTGGGGAAGGAGGAACCCCCAGCCTAAGGTGCTTTCCATTTGTTTTTTCCCCAAACCAGGATTTTTCATTGCCAAGGAGTGCCCAGATGGAGAAGGAGGAGGAAAAGCCCCAGAGATCCCGCAGGAGGAGGGGCTGCAAACCCAGCCCAGGGAGCTGCGAGGAGGAAAGAGCCGCCCTGTGCCAGGAGGGCGGCCGGAGATCCAGGCAGAGCTCAGAGCTGGTGGAGAAGCCTCATGGAGGGGAGAAGCCCCACAAGTGCCTGGAATGTAGGAAGGGTTTCAGGTGGAGCTTTCTCCTGATTCGGCACCAGAGGATCCACACTGGGGAACGGCCCTTTGAGTGTGGGGAGTGTGGGAAGAGGTTCAGTGACAGCTCCAGCCTGAGGAAACACCAGGTGATCCACACTGGGGAACGGCCCTACGAGTGTGGGGAATGTGGGAAGTGTTTCAGCTACAGCTCCAGCCTGATCCAGCACCAGAAGATCCATACTGGTGAACGGCCCTTTGAGTGTGGGAAATGTGGGAAGAGGTTCACAGACTGCACCAGCCTTATGCGCCACCAGGTAGTCCATACTGGGGAACGGCCCTATGAGTGTGGGGAATGTGGGAAGAGCTTTGGATGGAGCTCTCATCTGAGAAAACACCAGCGTGACCACACTGGGGAGAGGCCCTACGAGTGTTCTGAGTGTGGGAAGAGGTTTCAGACCAGCTCCACTCTCCTCAAACATCAGCGGATTCACACAGAGGAGAGGCCCTTCCGCTGCCCCGACTGTGGGAAGGGCTTCAAGCGCAACTCCACCCTCACTGTGCACCGGCGCATCCACACCGGGGAGAGGCCCTACGAGTGTCCTGAGTGTGGGAAGAGGTTTCGGGTCAGCTCCAATCTCCTCATCCACCAGCGGATTCACACAGAGGAGAGGCCCTTCCGCTGCCCCGACTGTGGGAAGGGCTTCAAGCACAACTCACACCTCACTGTGCACCGGCGCATCCACACCGGGGAGAGGCCCTACGAGTGTCCTGAGTGTGGAAAGGGCTTCTCCAGGAGCTCTTATTTGACCCAACACCAACAGAGGCACCATAAGGGAAGCCCCGCGAGTGCCCCGAGTGCGGGAAGAGCTTCGTGCGCTGCTCCAGCTCCATCCCCCATGGGAGGATCGGCGTTGGATGATCCCCAGTGACCCCGTTGGGCAGAGCCCTGGTGATCCGTGGTCCTGGTGATCCGTGTTGGGAAGACACCTGGCTGGGGGAGGGATCCACTGGTTCCTGTCTCCCTGTGGGCAGCTGGATGAACACGGGGGCAGGAACATCCATTGGGACACAGACGGACATTGGGAATTCCTTGGGGGGAGCAGACTTGTTGTCTTTCAACCCCAGAAAATCTTTTGTGTTCAATTCTGTCTTCTGGGGGTATGGGGAGACAGATGTAGTGCTAAGGGCAATCCTGCCCCTATATATTGCAGCTGTGTTAATTACTGAAGAGTGAGAACAGCCTTGCCCTCACAGCTATGGGTGTGATACAAAAGTGAGTTAGTTGGTAGAGAGTCAGTTGGCATCTGCTGGCCGTGCTGTGAGGAGGAAGGGACAGGAGGCTGGGCAAGGGACAGATAAGGTGAGCCACTGCATGAGGGACAGACAGGGTTCAGTGGCTTTTCTAGGGACAGGAAGCAGTGAGCTGGAACTGCCAAAGAAAGAGAGAAGAAGGAGAAAAAGAGCCTGAGCTGTGTGGAGCTGCCTGGAGGATTGCTACATAGAAAAGGTATGAAGAACTTCTAGATAACAAGGTGCTGATACTTGAAGGCCTCTGAAGTTTTTGTTGAAGCACTCTGAGTTCATGGCCGTCTCAACTCCAACATGGGGGCATCAATAAATACTGGATAGTCTTGGAGGTGTTTTCCAACCTCAGGGATTCCATGATTTTGATTTCCTATTGCCCAAGAGTGTCTTCCACAGCCAAATGGTGATGATCTGGGGCAAAGACCGAGATTTTGGAGATTGCAGTGGAAACCCCTCCAAAAATGGTATTTCCCTCCCATCTAAGCATGTGGATGCTCATCTGGCACAGACAGGGAAATCCTTTTCTTTTGGCCTTCATTTGCTTTTCATTTCTCTTCATTTAAAATATCCAACAGTGTGGTAAAAATAAAGACATGGAACTAAGACATGGTTGGGATGACAGGGGACATGGACATGGAGAGTGACATGGGGACACATGGATATTTGGGGGGTACATGGTCATTCATGGGGACACGGGGGGAACACGGGTACAGATAAGGACGTGGGGGACAATGACAGGGATGGAAACATTGTGGGGAGACAGCCACGGGTGAGGACAGGGTGGGACATGGCCAGTGACATGTGGGGACATGGCCATGGCCGGTGCCATGGGGGGAGCTTGCAGGGGCTGTGGGGGATGCTGGGTTTGAGGGAGCTGAGGGTTCCTGGGAGGGCCTTGGGGCTTGCTGAGGGCTTTGGGGACCCCAGGCCCAGCGGCTCTGGCTGTGCTGGGAGAGCCTGGTGTGACTCGAGGCCGGAGTTCTTCTGCCCAGCTGCTCCCGGCACCGTCCCCAAGAGTGGCCGCCCCCCCCAGGGCTGACGCCATCCGGGGTGTGGCTGTGGCTGTAGCACGAAGCAGCTGCGGGGCACAGATGGAAGTTGTGTCCATGGGCCGGGATAAGGAACAGGGAGAGGCCTCCGTTGTGATTTCCAAAGGTGTTTATTCCCCGGAGGGTCGGGGACAGAAAAAGGGGGCAGAACCTGGGCTGGCAGAGGCTTATAAGCGGGGGAGGTCTTGGGAGAGGACACAGTTTCCAAGCAATAAGGGTCACATGGGGGAGGAACACAAGGCAGGAGTACAATACATAGACCAGTGAAAGAACACAAGGGGAGGGAACAGCCCAAACTAACCACTAGGGCGTGGAAGGTTGGGGGATTGAAAGGGAACAGTCTGGAAGAAGGGTCAGGGTTAGGGTAGGATTGACAGTTCTGTAGGAGGAGGGCAGGGCAGGTCTAGGGAAGATAGACAACCAGGGCAAAACCAACAATACAGGGGGAAAGGGGCAACCCATTAGAGATAAATAACACTAGAACAATACAAAATAGGGGGGGGGTGTTATAGAACTGACCATTGAAACTGAGCTGCAGTTGAAAACACAATAAAAACAGGCTGCAACACGGGTGGAGGTTCTGGGGCAGCTGCTCAAGGAGCCCCTGACCTGGACCTGCAGCCCCAGGGTATTGGGGGCAGCTGAGAGGCCACAACAGGGAGGGGAAAGCCAGACAGAGCTGTCCCTCTCCAAAACTGCACCCCAAAAATGCCCAAACTCAGGGATTCCTCCCAGGAAAAAGCTGCCAGGAACTGCCTGAATTAAGGGAAAGGGTGGATGGGACCCCCAGACTGAGCAGGAGGGGCTTGGAACCCCCCAAAACCAAGCATGGGGACAGGGGTGGTGGATTGAAGGGCAGTGGGGAAGGCTGTGGAAGAGAGGGGGAAAAGAGGTAGCTGGGACCTGAAAGAGTGGGGGAAGGGGCTGGCTGGGACCCCCAAAATTGCATTAGGAGGGGTCCCACTCCTCCTCCTTTCTAATCCCCAGAGCCGGGCAGGTCGGCCTGGGGCAGCACTGGGCTCTGGGCCCGGCCTGGGCGCCCCCCACGCACCCCCTTCTCAAATTTCCCTGGTGGCTTTGGGGGGTCCCGGCACATTTTGGGGTTCACTGGGTGCTGTGCTGTGGTCCATGTGCTTCTCAAGGCCCCCCCAGAGCGGGGTGACACAGGGGGGAACACACGGGGGTCCCCATTCCTGATCCATCCTGGGGCAGCTTTTGTCCCCGCCAATCTTGGCTCTCCTGCAGGGTCCCCCCATGTCTCTCTCCACTGCCCTTCATAAACGGTACTGGGTCTGACTGGGAAGCTTTACTGGGAACACTGGGAGCAGCCGGGCGGGGACACAGGGACAGCGGGGCTGGGGGGACACACGAGGCCCCCAAAATCATCTCGGGGACGGAGCGGGGGGTCCCGGCCGGGCCCGAGGCCACGGGGAGGGGCTGCGGCCGCCGGCGGCTCAGGAGCTCTGTGGGCAGAGAAAAGGGGGTGACACCGGGCTGGGGGGCCCCGGGGGGGCACACACGCTCTGGGGGAGGGGGGACACGACCCCCGGGACCCCCCCCTGACCTTCCTGCAGAGGCAGAGGCCCAGCCCCAGCGCCAGGAACACCGAGCCCAACACGAAGCCCCCGATCCCCGTCAGCATCTTGGGGGATGCGGGGGCAGCTTTCGGGGGCGGGGGGGCGCAGGATCCGGGAAACAGCGGCGGCTGCCGGGAAGGGACTGGGACGGAATGTGACAGGCTGGGATAGACTGGGACAGACTGGAACACCAGGATATACCAGGGCTGGGACCCAGCGGGACCAGAATTGGGGCACAAGGGATCATATGGGATTTATTGGGACCGCACTGAGGACTGCTGGGAACATGCTGAGGGCAACTTGGTGCTTTTGGCATATACTGGGCATGATTGGGATCGTACTGGGAGTGACTGGAATCATACTGGGAGTGACTGGAACCGTAGCAGTGGTGAAAGGGCGCAGTTGGAAAAATGCAGGGGGCAGCTGGGGTCATACTGGGATCGTACTGGGACTGACAAGGTCACACTTGGAGTGACTGGAATAATATTGGGAGGATCTGGGAGTGACTGGGATCAAACCAGACTCATACTGGGAGTGTCTGGAAGTTACTGGGATCATACTGGGGGTGACTGGACTCATTTTGGGATCATGCTTGGTGCAGCTGGGACCACAATGGGGCCAAATGGCATCCTAGAGGGAGTGACTGGGAGTGAGTGGGTTCATACTGGAAGTGTCTGGGGCCATACTGGACTCCTACTGGGAGGGATTGAGAGTGAAAGGAACCATACAGGGCATGACTGGGAGGAGCTGGGACCTTATTGGGAGTGACTGGGATCATAAAAGCTTGAATGGAGTTTCTATCCTGAGACATTCCCGGGGTGCAGCGGCAGCTCCACATCCCCAGCCTGGGGGGTCAGAGCAGGGGAACCTCTGGCAGCACCTTCAGGGCACAGCCGGGGCAGGAAGGGCTGTGGGACGGCTCCTCCTGCAAACCTCCGGGAGGGGGACAAGGGCTGGGGGGAAATAGACAATAAACAGAGAGACATTGCTGCAGAAGGGCCTCATATTGCCTAAACTAAAGTGTCCAGTACCAAGTAACACCTTGAGGTTATGGAAATCCCAGAGCCCAAGTTGGATTCCCCCGTTTGAAGCTGAAGGAGGAGCTCCACTTGTGACTCTGCTTCATAACGACGAATGTGAAAATTCACCACAATTCCCGGTTCCCTCCCTCCTCTGCCCAGCGGTGCAGGGAGAAGGGATGGGAGTTACGGTCAGTTTGTGCCGCTGCTTCCCCCTTTAGGGACAGGAAGCCTTGCCCTGCTCCGGCGTGGGATCTGTCCATGGGGTCAGAGCCTGCCCTGTCCAGCGGGGTCCCTCCCCAGCCGTGCGGTCACTCCTCGGCCCGGCCCTGAGGCGCGGGGCAGTCCCGGGGCAGCCGCGCTGCGGCCCCGTCAGCGGCACCGCCGGTTCGTGCCGGGCAGGAGCGGCAGAAGGAGCCGGGCGGCGGCGGGGGCTCAATCCCGCCCGGAGGAAGAAGAGGAAGAGGAAGGAGCCGGGGCCGCCTGCGGTGTCCGATCCCCGGGGAGCAGCGGGGAGGCCTCGGGGAGCGGCGGCGGGCGGGGCCCTGTTGGAGCCGCCCCGAGGGGTTTGTGCCGCCCCGGGTCCCTGGAGGAGTCGCTCGGCGAGACGGGCGAGGTGGGAATGAAAGAAGGGACTAAAATGGAGAGAAGAGACTAAAATGCAATCAAAGAGCTGCACCAAGGGCATCTCTCCTGGTCGTGTCTGAAGCAGCTGCACCGAAGCACAGGCAGGGGGTGAATGCAATAAAATGCAGAGAATAGAGTAAAATAGAATAAAAAACTACACTGGGGGGTCCCTGGTGCCCGGTGTCACTGAAGAGCCGCTCTGTGGGATGGGCAATGCCGGGTGTGAGCAGAAGGGCAGCGCCGAGGCGGGTGCAAGGTGTGAATAGAATTGAACATGGAAAATAGAATAAAATACAAGAAAAGAACCGCACCGAGGGTTCAGCGCTGCCCATGTCATGGAAGAACTGCACCGAGAGTGGCGAGAAGCAGCGGCAGTAGAGAATAGAATAAAAAATAACAAAAACTGCACTGGCAGTGGCCGCTCCCCAACACTAAAAGAGCAGAACCGAGGGCTGGTCGGGGCAGCACTGAGGGGTCTTGCGGCGATGCGTGTCCTCCAACGCTCGGCCAGCCCCGACACGCCCCCACAGGATCTATAGTCAGTGGGATCTTGGCTGCCCACCAGCCCTGCTGTGATGGTAGAGGAAGAAAGACGGGACCCTCAAAGGCTTAACCAGAACTTAGGTTTATTGGGCAGGAGGGAGGGAGCCCTCACCCGAAGACCAGTGCCTCAGAGAGACCCTGAATCTCAAGGGGGAGAGGGTTTTATACAGTGGGTGGAACTCAGGGTGGGTAGACATACAACCAATGGGGTATAACTGGGGAGTGTCTGCTGACATAACATGCATTGGCATCAATCAATGAAGAGGAGGTAGGAGGGGAAAGCTTGCAACCCAGCCAGTCCCCAGAGATCTCCCATTGAAGCTTCTGGACCTGGGGGACAGGTCCTGGAGTGACTGACAGGGCAGGAGGGTTTCCTAACATGTGATGGACAGGTACCCAAGGAGGGAAAGGCAAACCAATGAGGGGCTGTATCTGGGGAAGGCTGGGGGAGAAGCTTACAACTTGTAACAAAAGGGGAACTAAAACTAGAACTGCACTGAACCGGGGTACAAAGAACAACTGTCTTACAATAAAACTCAATATGACAGTCACACCACCACAGGGTCTCGGCCGCCCGGTGTCACTGAAGGAGCCACAGCGAGGGACGGGCGGGGCGCGGCCCCATCGAACCCCTCCAGCTCCGTGACGAGCGGTGACCCCGCGGGACCGCGCCGGGGCCGGGCGGAGGCGGCAGCCGGAGCTGGGGAAGCGGCTTTGAGCGGCGGAGACGAGCGGGGTGTTCCCAACCAGCTCCACTCAGCCCTCGGGCACTGGGCTGGGGTTGCCACGAACTTTTCAATCCTGGCCGCGGGTCCCACTGCCGCCTCCTCAGGCCCAGGAGCCCTGAAACCCCGGGAAATCAATCCCAGGCACTAAAAACCCTTCTCGTGCACAGCGAGGGCCACGGAGGGTCCTTATGAACTCCCATCCCCTCAGTCCCCCCGGGCACCGCGGGGCATTAGCGCAGCTCCCGCGGCTGTCCCGGCACCGGCTGCTGCCACAGGGCACGGGCTTGTCACACTTGGGTATTAAACAAATTTGGGGAGGAGGAGGACAGCCTTAGAACCCAGGGCTTTGCCCTCGGGAGCCTGGAGCTGCACGAGGGGGATAAAGGATTCCCTGCACACACCGATGCCCCCGGCAGCGGCTCTGCCCCGCCAAGAACGGGGCTGTGTTTGGGAGAGGTGGGATGGCTGGGATGGGCTCTGCAATGAGACAGCCACATGTTGGCATGAAGAGCTTGGGGCGATGGGGTTACTGAGGAGCTTTTGGGGCACCTTCCAGTCCTGAGAGATGAGTTACTGGCAGGGGGGAGACACCTGGCTCTGACATTGGAGTGGGGCCCGTATTAGGGAAGGATGTATGTTGGGGGTTAGATTTCTTTCTTTTTTACTTACAGAATTCTTTCCCATGAGTTTCTAGAAGACTAATTACTGGGTACTTACGGGTACTTAAACTAACTTCTGGGTACAGAACAGAGGGGCCAAAGGAGAGCAGTTGTAGCACCTGGCTACACTTCTTTTTTTTCTCTGGGAGATTCTCTCGAGGGGGAAGATCCTGCGAGTTTTGGGGCAGGAAAAGGACGGGGGCTGGGGGCAGCTATGCCGTCTCTTACTCTCGGCTTTTGGAGAGAGGACGGCCAGGCTGCTGCTTGCTGCGGGAGGAGTTCACTGTAACCACCAAGTCTGGTCCTGGGAAATCTACCACCATCTGCTCGTGTGCCCAGGAATTCTGAGCTCACCTCCTCCTGTCCTGCTGGAGCTGGGCCAGCCCTGCCCCTCCATTGCTGCTTCTTCAGCACTACTTTGAGGCTTTTCTGTACGCTGTGGGCTCGCACCCCCTGCCTGATGAGACCTTCTGCATCTTCAGCCACAGCTCCAGAGTTTCTGATCCATCCCTTCCATCCCTTCAGCCACAGCTCCGCAGTTTCTGATCCATCCCTTCCATCCCTTCCCGGCTCGGACAAAGCCGCCATTCCCGCGCGCTCCCCGAGCCCGCCCCACAGCGCCCCCTGCAGCCGCGGGGGGATCATCGCACCTGCCCCGCCCACCGGGAGCCACCAGCGCCCCTGCTGGCCGTGCCCGGAACTGCACCAAAGGGGAAAGTGCCGCGCTCAGGGAAGTTGTTCCTGGGTTCTGCTTCTGTTTATTGTTAATGCTGTGCTTGGTGTTGTTTGTTTGCCTGGTTATACACACCAGTAAAGAACTGTTATTCCTATCCACTTACCTCTGCCCAAGAGCCCCTTTATTTACAAATTATAAATTGTGAATTAAATTTGAATTAAATTATAACTCAGAGGAAGAGGGTTTGACTTCTCAATTCCAAGGGAGGCTCTGGCTTTCCCTGGCAAACACCTGTCTTTCAAACTGAGACAACACCATTCTCTGAGTTAGTTATAATATAAAAGTTAGTTCAAATAGTTATAATATAAAAGCATTTCAGCATTGTGCAGTCTCTGTTTTAATATTTCGCTAAGGCCTAGGACATAAAATTGATTTATTGCAATGCCATTTCTGTAGACTATACAGTGCACACATAAACTGATAGGTTATGTTTCATCAAAAGGAACTGAAAGGAATTATAAATTGTATTGTATCAAAATCATTGTGATCAATAACAATATGCAAAAGTCTATACATGAATGCAAAAGCCAGTATTTTGTCATTTATGTTTTCATTTCTATTGTAATTTATATTGTCATTTCTACTGTAATTTATAACCCGGGTCGGCTTCCTCTCCTGCAAGGCACTGAAGGGGGCTCATTCACCCCCTGTCCCCACGTCTCTGAGTGTCCCCAAGTGTCTCTAAATATCGTTGAGTGCCCCCGAAATGTCCCCATTGACGTCACCCTAAGAATTCTCATCAGGATTTGGGATAGTTTCAGTCAAAATTCCCAGAAAATTCCCCAAATTTGTCTCAAATACCACACAGGGAGGGGACAAGTGCCACCAGCCATGTCCCAGATGGCGTCACCGCCCCGATGACGGGACGTCGCTGTGCCCACAGCAGCCTCGGGATGTCCTCGATGGCTCTTTGGCACCACTCGGCCACCGGGGCCATTGTGTGTCAGGTTTTTGGGATGTCCTCACTGAAGACAAGGGCGATGGGCAGTTGTAAAAGCAAAGTCCTTTATTGCACGGCTAAATCAGCCTCATGGAGGCAGAGGTTGTCACAGCTCGAGCCAGTAAAGTCCCCATGGACCCAGCAGGAGCACTGGCATCTTATCAGCAGCAGTGTGCAGGAAGCCTTCTCATATAAAGTTTCATCAAGAGCATCAAGTCTCATAAAATAAAGAACATAAAGTTTCTGATATGGTCTCGCACATGGCCAGCGTGTAATGAGCCCCATGAAGATGTATCAAACCTGAGGGTTGGCCTGAAACCTCCCAGAGTGGCTTCATAATATTTGCCAGACGGCTCTTCAAGTGTGTTTTGTAAAACTAATGTTTTAACAAAAAGAGGTTTTAACAAAAGACAAAACTATTTACAAAAGATAAAATGACAAACAGTATGGAAACAAAAGCCAAGCACAGGTGTCAGAGAAGCCTCTGACCCCTGGCTAAGACACCTTAAAAAGCACCTGAGCACCTCTGAGCTCGTTCTCAAGTTTTGGATGATTAAGGAGGGACAATCTGCCTTGCTGCCAATAGAAGCAGCCACAGGTCCTGGGAAACATCTCCACAGCCCAACCAGTGCCCCTGTGCTGGCTCTGGGCCAATGCCCATGAGAAGGGCACGGAACTTTCTAGCTCGGCTGCCTTCTATGTTCAAAGGTAAACCAAAACATTTTTCCTTAAAAAGAATCATTTCCTGGGGTGTGGAAATGCATTCCTACCAGTTTCTAAGTCCCAAGCAGAAGCACCAACAGCAGCAGTAACAGCACCCATAATCTCTGTTCCCTGAGTCTTATCAGTGTATATATATTTTATATATCTATCTATATATCTATATATATATATCTGTATCTACTGTCTTATCGGTAGCAGCCGCAGAAACAACAACAGTGGCACTTGTGCTCAATCTTCCCTGAGCCTGCTAGCATTCTCAAAGCAGTGCATTTTATTCTATTTTTGGCCAAACAGGTTGAAACAAGAGTCCTGTATTGCCTTGTTGGCCCTATCCCAAGCTAAGATTGATGTGTGACAACATTTGTAATTTCTTACACAAATTCTACTCACGTAGCTCTGTCTGTTCTACCCAGGAATGTTTAGCAAGGCTACATTGGTTTTGTTATGATTAGAATTTAAGTAACTTTGCAAAAAGCAATGCTGCTGAACTTTAAACCAGACTTTAGGTCTTTTTCTTGCTAACTGATCCAGGCTCTTATTTGCTAAGGCACTTAAAAATCCTCTATTTATTTAAAACTAAACTTGCATTTCGACCTCATGTCTGTGTGGATTTATGTATTTTAGTTTCTCTGAAGGTTCTAACTCAGTCCTCACATTTCTGGGCACTCCAGGGCCTGTGTGGATTTGGCCCAGGGGGATTTATATGCCAGCATCTCCCCTCTCTCTTTGAGCCATACAGACTCTCTTGATTGCTTTACTGATCATTCGTCAAATGCACTGGAGCAAACAAGGCACCATTATGAGCACAACTATGATGATGATGATGATTAAAATGTATAGACACATTCTTAAAAGCTCTTTCATCCATGATGTTGAATTCCATCTAATAGACTATCTATCCAAATCCCATAATCAATTCTAATTTTTGATACACCTTCTTTAAGTTGTATGCTTTTATGAAGAGATTCTGAGTGACCAGATAAATTCACACACTTCCCTTCAAAATCTTCACACCCATGTCCACGTGCTAGTAAGGGAAAGTCAGTTGTGACCCTGTCTACCATCTTTAACATCTGTTAACACATCACTTAATGCAAGGGAGGTATTGAATTGCTTACTCAGCCAACACTCCAGTCAATCCAGTTGCTTTAGTGCTAATAAAAGAGATGATGAGAACCTTTTTCCAAAACCCCAAGGCTGAAAACTACTTTTGCAGTCCAAATTGCATTGATGGATAAGCCTGTTTCCTTTATGTCTCATGATGGCAAACATTTGTGCATCAGGTGTTAGCAGAGTAAGTCTCCCCAAGCTCCACGGCCCACCTGTGATGTGTGCTGGAATAGGAGGCCAGGCTCTGTTTCCACAAATGAAAAACATTCCCTGTGGGAACTGAAAGGGGCTATCATTAAATGCAGACTGAACTAAAGAAGTATGGTTACACCAATTAATCTCATTTTTGTATAAAGAGTGCTAAGGACAAACATCCTTAACCAAAAATTGATCCTTCCCTGTAGAGTTAAATCTGGCATGAAAAAATCATGTTTACAGAACCAAAGATCTCCAATGCTTCAGGTTCACGAGATGCCTTGGGAAGGTGAGGAACCCACCAGTTCCATGCATCTACTGGGGACCAAAAATCCCATGTGGATGATCCTGGGAGTGTACCTTGAATGGCTCTGTCAGTTTTCTCTGGAATTGGCCAAGCATCCACTGGCACACCAACTAGACAGGTGGAAAATGGCTTTTCTGGGGTTGTATTGGACAGACACACGGTATCTAAACCTGATGCACTGGCTAAAGTCACCCAGACATTTGTTTTAGGTTGACTAACTGGCAAACTTGCATTACTAAAAGCAAGCAAATTACTAAAAGCAAGCATGCAAAAACGCATAACATTCGATTGAACCCCTTATTTCCCTTAAACTATTCTCTAACAAAGGGATTCTACAACATTACAGATCCCCAAGTGTTGGTCTTTGGTTGATCGACAGGTAAGGTTGCATTGGTGAAGGCAAACAAAATAGGAAGATATAAACATGATACCTGATTTAACTTCACACTGTTTGATTTAAGGCACTTTCTCTTTCATTTTTTATTTCCAAGCACATCTTTCAGCACATTCCCTTCTTTGGTTCTTCCACAATTTTCACCCAGGACAGGCCAGATAGAAGGCAATTGATTATTTTGTTTGCATTCAACTCAGCAAATCTGAATCTCTTTTGATTATGTCAAAAATTCCCTCTTACATTCCTCCGTAAAAACCGGAAGATGGGGGCTGTTTTCTTCATTGTGACCCACTGCAACTAAAAATTCAATGGCCTTGTGCTTTGTTTGGGATTCTAAATCATAACACCATGTACACCACGCTTGTGCCAACAGAGCTCTACGATACCAACGATTCCCACACTTTTTACACTGATATAAACCCCAGGGTTCACAGATCTGGCACGTGGGACAAAAGATGTCTGCCATCAGCTACAGTCTCTGTGCAGCTCACGTCTGCGTGCTGCTTCACTGCTCTTGGGGTTGTCAGCGTGTTCCTGTGCTTGATTTGGCTTCACGTTCTCCACTGGAATCCACCTGGGTCCTGTACCTGCAGAAACACAACTTCTTCTTCACCTTCTTCTTCATGGGTTTGGGTGGTTTCTTTGATTGGTTCATAAAGTCCGCATTGCAGACCTCAGGGGATGGGTCATTGGGCCAGAAATAGAAATAATTTGAGTGTCACTTTTTCACTGGATGATTTGTCCTTGGAAACAGCGGGTAGAGATAGACTCTCCATTTTGTGTTTAGTGTGTTAGTGTGCAGAACTCACGGCCTGTGAGGCTGTAACGCAGACAAGAATTAATAAAATCCTGAGTCCAAACACCAAAACTGCGTCTCCCGTGCTCCAATCCCGGCCCTGGCAGAGGCTGAAAAGAAGCCGGAACCTCGGCAGGGCTGCTCCCCATGGCAGGCTCACGCCGATGGTGGGGGTGCTGAAAGCCTCTTTGGCCGTGCCCAGGGGTCACCCGCCCCCATGGCTGGTGACTCCTGCTGTGGGGGGCCACAGGGACCCCGCCGGCGGCACCCTGGGGCCGCGCACCTGTCAGTGCCAGGGGGGTCCCTACGAGCCCAGGTAAGTCACCAGCAGGATGGAAGGGGCCCCTCAGGGGTTCGCTGGGACCAGCCGCGGGGCCGTTCTCGGGTTTGGCGGGGCCGGAGCGGCTGCAGCTCCTTTGCATCTCTTTGTGGTAAAACCGTCCAGTGGTACCTTTGCAGTGATTCTCCTCTATTGATGGCTGGAACCAAAAAGGCAAATCGAGGAACATCCTCTGGATGCAGTGGAGTGTTGAAAAAACAATCTTTTAAGTCAATGACAACAAGAGACCAGTCTCTTGGAATCAGTGAAAGAGAAAGAAATCCAGGTTGTAAATGCCTCATGTCTTCTATCACTTCGTTGATCTTCCTCAAGTCATGAAGCCATCTCCAGGAATCAGAGAAGTCTTGTGAATAACAAACACTGGGGAATTCCAGGCACTATTTGTGGGTTTGATGAGGCCTTTTTGTACCTGTTTGCTCACTAATTTTTTGACTGCATTCAATTTTTTTCTGTTCAAGAGGCCACTGATCTATCCAAATGGGCTGATTGGTTTTCCATGATAACTTAATAACAGTAACCTAATGATGAGTGGCAGGCATCACTGTGGTTTCAATTAAGAATCCACTTCCATCTTTGTTCTCCACTGGGACAACACGTCTCTCCCCCATACTGTTAAGTAATCCTCCACCACGTAGGGACGGATGTTTGCTGTCTTTCCTTCAGGACCTGTGACAGTAATCATGGATTCACTTTGCTTACATGCTGTAGCTCCTCCAAACCCTCTGAGAAGAC
This sequence comes from Zosterops lateralis, assembly GCF_965231275.1. Lineage (NCBI taxonomy): Eukaryota > Metazoa > Chordata > Aves > Passeriformes > Zosteropidae > Zosterops > Zosterops lateralis. Next base: position 28,880 of record NW_028154441.1, read on the forward strand.
ACTCAGGTGGCACCAGATTCCAATCTCTCGGCCAAAACAAACGAGAAATTGCAGTGACATCTGCCCCTGTGTCCAGCATGCCTGTAATCTTAACTGTTTCATCACCGTATGTCAGACTGCACTCCAGCTCTGGCTCTTCATTGGTGACATGTTTTACCCAATGGACATCAGGTGCTGGGCTAAAGCCCTCAGAAGGTATTTCTCTGTATCCAGCTCCCTTATTTATATTCATTGGCAATGCAATAGCAGTAGCTATTGGTGTTTTTGGTTTAATTACCATTGGAGCATTGTAAGCAAGAGCTAAAACCCTCAGCTCTTTGTCACAATTTCCTGAAACGACAGCTGGAAGAACTGAAAGCCCAAGAGTTCTATTATTTTGCTTGCCTACAATTAGAAAGTCTTGCCTTTGCTTTGAAACACCAGTAACTCCTATGGGAAGGCATTCATGGCAACAGTTTTTAAAAGAATGTATCAATTTGGAAGTTGCCAGTTCACATCGTGTCCCTGGGGGTAAGAAGTCGGGATGGCTTGGGCGATGGCTGGTGGTGTCACAAACTGCCCCTGGCTCGGGTTTTCCCCGGGTACCCTCAGGTTGTTCAGGTGTTCCCGTCACTGAGCTGCCATTACGTGTTTCGCCACACGATGGCGCTGTGCGCTGTTCTGTGCACGGCCCGGGAGTGTCCCCGATGGTTTCTTGGCACCGCTTGGCCACAGAGCGGCCACCGGGGCCACCAGAGCTAACGGGGCCACCAGAGCCACCACAGGCACTCGAGAGGAGGCTGTGGATGTCCCCAAGTGTCCCCATCAGGTGATGCATGGCCAGGCGGGTGCTGCCCTCCCACAGCCATTCGACCTTGACTGCCACAGCCACCAAGTCCTCACTGACATCAGCGGACGCCTCCTGTTCCTTCAAGGCCAATTTGATGTTTCCCAGCCGCTGCTGCAGCATCCAGAGGGACTTGAAGGCTCTGGAACACAGATCCACCAAGCACCCCACCAGCGTCCAGGTCGCCTCCGCCCGCTGTCTCCTCTCAGTGGCCACCCCCGACTGGCTGAGAGTCACCATGGCCTGAACCACCTCCGCCACCCGGGCCTTGTGCGCGTTTAGAAATGAAAACACCTCCCTGATCATCCATGGGTGCTGGGTCTTCTCTGACAGAATGTTCTTAACTCTCCTCCAGCCGGCAGTCTCGTCCTGCAGGTCCCCAGCCTGGGCGGTGGCCTCGGAGGTGTCCCCGTCCTCCCAGGTACAGAGGAGATCCATGGCCTCATTCATCAGCCAGATCAAGCTCTCCCAGACCAGAAACCTTGACTCCTGCCAGGCTCTGGCCGCGGCTCTCACATCGTCCCAGGTGGCCTCCGGGGTTGTCACGAGGGCGGCCATGGCCTGGGAGGTGACATCACTGTGCTCCAGGGCGTCCCGGAGGTGCCAGATGAATTTCCTCAGGGCTGCACGCAGGGACTCTGGGTACAGGAACGGGCTCCTGTCCCGTGGCACAGTCATGAGGGTCGCCAGCTCGCCCACATCGGCCACCACAGCCATCAGATCCTCCAAATCCTGGTGAGGCGATGGGGAGGTGGCATTCATGGCCTCCTGAGATGGACCCTGTGCCCTCCCTGGGTCCCCTCTGTCCCCTCCCTGGAGGGCTCAGCTGTCCTCTCTGTCCCTTTGCTACCTCCTTGTCCCCTCTGCCAACCCCTGCCACTCCCTGCTGTCCCCTCCTGCAATCTCCCCACTGTCCCCCTTGCCCCCAATCCTCCCAGGACCCCCTGACACGCAAAACCCCTCTTGGAATCCCCCAAACCCCTCCAGGACCCTCCCAACCCCACCTGGGACCCCCCAAACCCCACCTCGGACCCCCTGAACCCCCAGAACAAAACAATTCTGCCTGGCACCTCCAAAACCCCTCCTGGGACACCCCCCAAACTCCCTCAGGGCCTCCCCAAAACCACTTGCGACACTTCCGAACCCACCTGGGACCCCTCAAATCCCCCCAAACCCCAATAGGGCCCCCCAAACCCCACTATGGCCCCCCAAAACCCCACCTAGGACCTCCAAAATCCCACCCGTGACCCCCTAAACCCCCAGACTCAAACAACCCTGCCTGGGACCCCCAAAACCCCTCCTGGGACACCCCTCAAACACCACCTGGGATCCCTCAAAATCTCCCCTTAGGACCCCCAAAACCCCCTTTCCCCTCCCACCACCCCACACCAGGATTGTCACACCTTGCAGCCATCCATGATCGCTGGGGACACGGCAGGGACGCCTCGGGGACACCCTGGGGACACTCTGGGTGTTATAAATGCATATTGTATGACTGGCTTTTGCAAATATTAAAATGAATCTATATCTGTTATGTTAGAAAGTTATGCTGCATTAATATAATCTCTTTTAGTAGTGGGATAAATACAGTTTTTAGGCTATAGCAGATGCTTGTTGTAACTAATTTAAAGTGGGAGAGGCAATTAAGAAATTCCTCACATCATCCTATCTTCATAGAGATAACAACAAGGACACCAAAGAACTCCAGAAGGAAGAATTTACTGCCTCCTTATTAAGGGATTTGCCACTTTGTGGAGCCACTGGAAAGATTTATTTCCAAGAAAGAATGGTGGGGGGAGAAAAATTACAATTAAACCTTTTTACCCAAAGTCCAAAGAAGGGTTTAAATCATGTCCAAAATTTATGAATATGCAATAACCTATGATATTGAAAGGAAAGATCCTTTGTTAGCCTGTGTGCCTTGGTGTGGGATGCCAGGTACCCAAACGTCTGTAATCTCTTTTGCTTCATATGCCTCTTAATGTCTTATTTTTTATTATGCAACTTTTAAAATTTTAACAAAAGTGAGCCGTGTTTTTCACAATTTGGGGGCTCAGTTCAGGATATTTACCTCGTCTCTGACGCCCCAGGGGATCCAGACCAGGAGAGCCCCATCTGATTTTAGCAGCCTTGCTCTGCTTCCTCTGGTGTAGATTGAAGATCGCAGGTTAAATACCCCCAGGACAAGGGGGAGACAATAAAGCAAAAGGAAAAAAAGGGAAGAAGAAGCTCTGGAAGAAGCCGTGGTATTTTTGCTCCGTAAAAATCTTGTGCACAAAGACCTAAGAAAGAACAAAGGACTGTGAGTATTTCTTAGGGGAGCAGGTTACGGGGTGTGAGATGTGAGTTTGAGATGTGGACTGGGGTTCCCAGCTCTACAAAGCCAGTCTGGAGCTCCCTGAGCTGCGTGTGTGTCCTTTGGCCAGAGAGGAGCCAGGACGGAGGCGAAGCCAGAGATGAAAGGACTGAGAGAGACCCCGGGGTGGGGACGGGGCCCCAAAGAAAGGGGCTGGGCCCCTCTGAAGGAAGGGAGCTGGAGGTTTGCCAGTACAACCCACTGAGAAACAGGATAAAAAGGAGGGGGGGGCTAAATTTTTTTTAGCCAGATTGAGGGTTTAAAAATAACCTCAAAAAACCCAAGAAATTTGAGCTTAAAAGCTGCTGAATTGAGGTTTGAGGAAAAAAACAAAACAAAACAACAAATTTGGGCTTAAAACCTGCTGAATTGAGGGTCTGCGAAAAAAAAAAAAAAACAAAAAACAACCAACCCAAAACCAGGAAATTCGGGCCTAGAACCTGCCGAATTGAGGGTTGGAGAAAAAACGTATTAAAAAAACCCAAGAAATTTGGGTTTAGAAGCCGCCCCGCCGTCCCCGGCCCCACCGCCCGCCCCAGCCCCGGTGCCGGCGGCCGCCCCGCCGTTTGTATCGGCCGCACCGGTGGCCGCTCCGCCCGGGGCTCCCCCTGCGCCGGCCCCAGCCCCGAGCGCGCAGTCTGCGATCGCTGCCCCGGACATGCCGGGGGATCTGCCCGCCCCAATCCCGGCCGCACGGCCCGCGGCAGCTCCGCCACAAACCCCGCCCGGCCCGTCCCGTCCCGTCCCGTCCCGGCCGCTCGGGCCGCCCATCCCCTGACCGCTTGTCCCGGGGCTGCTCCGGCCGGCCCCGTCCCGGCCGCTCCGCCCGTGCCGGGAGCATGCGCAGAGACTCCGTGCTCAGGCTCGGCCGCCGCTCGTCCTCTCGGTGGTTCCGGCAGCAGCTCCCGCCTACGCCCCCCCACGCCTGGAGGACTCAGCCCCGGGCCAATCCCCGCCCCCGCCCCGCCCTCTCCGGCAATCCCAGCACCCCCCGCGCTGGGCACCGTTGCCTTGGGAACCGCCGCTCCCGCTGGGCGGGGCCGGTTTCCTTTGAAAGGCCAAATCCCGAGCCCGCGGAGCCACAGCTCGGCCACGGGAAGGGCCTGCGGGACGGGCAGCGCGGGCTTTGGGCAAACTTTCCCCGCTCCTCCCGAAATACAAGTTATACAATATGCGGGTGATCCCTCATTATCAGGGGAAGCTGAAGGTGAAGTTGGGGAGGCTGCCATGAAACTTCTGAATTTTCTGGGGGAAAAGGACTCAGAGTATCAAAGGGGAAACTGCAATTTGTAGAATCTGAAGTGAAATATCTCGGGCACTTAATAAGCAAGGGCAGCCAAAAGCTGAACCCCGAGAGAATTGCAGGAATTTTATCTTTTCCCCCTCCCTCTTCAAAGAAGGGAATCAGAAATCTACTCGGATTATTGGGATATTGTAGATTATGGATTGAAGGCTATACACAGGCAGTCACATTTTTATATGGAAAATTGACAGAGGGAGATAACATAAAGTGGACCAAGGAAGATGATGATAAATTAGAAGGACTGAAGTCAAAACTGGCCTCAGTGCCAGCCTTGAGCTTTCCCTCATTAGAAAAACCCTTTCATCTGTTTGTGACTGTGGAAAGTGGAGCAGCTCATGGAGTTGTGGCTCAGGAGTGGGGAGGAGGGAAGAGACCAACAGCTCATTGATCAAAGGTGTTGGGCCCAGGGAGCCACGGCTGCCCAGAGTGTGTTCAAGCCACAGCAGCTGCTGCAGTTCTGGTAGAAGAGAGCCCCGAGCACTCCTGGGGGTGAACTAATTGTGTGTGCACCTCATGCAGCCCAAATGTGTTAAACCAGAGAGCTGAAAAACGGGTAACAGAGTCTGGGATGCTGAAATAGGAAGCAATCCTGATAGACAGTGAGGACTTGACATTAGAAGTAAACAAAAGTTTAAATCCAGCTCAATTTTTGTATGGAGAACCAAAAAGTAACCTAACACATAATTGTTTAGAAATTATCCAATACCAAACCAACATATGGGAAGATCTCAAAGAACAAACCCTCTTAGAAGGAGAAATAATATGTATGGATGGTTCTTCCAGGTGTTTTCAAGGAAAAAGGATGTCAGGGTCTGCTTTGGTGGATGGGAAAAACATGCAAATCCTGGAAAAAGGAAAATTACCTTCAAACTTGTCCACTCAAACTTGTAAACTAAAAGCTCTAAAAAGGTCACTGGAATATTTAGCCAGTGGGAAAGGAACCATATATACTGATTCAAGGTATGCTTTTGGGGTAGAACACACCTTTGGAAAAATTTGGTATGAAAGAGGATTACTTAATTCAAAGGGAAAGGGATTATTGATACATGAAGGACTCACTCTAGAGGTCTCAGAGGCATTAAAACTGCCTGAGGAGATTGCTGTAGTGCAAATTAATGGACATCAAAAGGGAATGACCTCGGAAATAAGGGGAAATAATTTGGCAGATCAAGGAGCTAAAGATGCAGCAGAGAAGGGGATCCAAAGGATTGTGTTATTTTTGGCCTCAAATAAGGAAGAATTAGAAACTCCAGAGTTCAGTGAAACAGAAGAAAAGGAATTAAGTAAAACAGGAGGAAAGCCAGATGAATCTGAGAAATGGAAACTTCCTGATGGGAGACAGTTACTTAACAAGCTGCTCATTAGTTAAATATTAGAAAACGTGCATCAAAAAAAATCATTGGGGTTCCCAAGCTTTGTGTGATCATTTTCTAAGGAATTATGGGTGCATTGGGATTTTTGGATTGGCAAAACAAGTAACTGAAAGATGTATAATCTGCCAAAAGATAAATAAAAAAGTAATGAGAAAAACAACATTAGGAGGTGGGGAGTTAGCTCTCCGACCATTTCAAAGTGTCCAAATAGATTTTACTGACCTTCCTCAAGTACAGAGATGGAAGTTTTTATTAGTGATAACAGACCATCTGACTCATTGGGTGGAGGCTGTTCCCACTGTCAGAGCCACAGCCAATGTGGGATGTAAAATCCTTTTGGAACAAATTATTCCCAGGGATGGAATGGTTAATAGGATAGACTCGGACAGAGGAACACATTTCATGTCAAAAATCTTACAGCAAATAACTCAAGGCTTGGGGATAAAATGGGAATTACACACCCCATGGCGCCCACAGAGTTCAGGCTGGGTAGAGGGAATGAACCAGACTTTAAAGAGAACTTTAACTAAATTAATCATTGAAACCCAAATGTCGTGGGTAAAATGCCAACCTTTGGCTTTATTGAGGGTTCAGACCCAACCCAGGCCAGACCTGGGAGTGTCACCTCATGAGATGATGTTTGGGTTACCCTTTCTGACCACCCAACATGACACAGCCACCTCTGACCTCGGGGAAATGGGTGTTAAGAAATATGTCAACACAATTGCAAAAACCCTTGAAAATTTACAGTTAAAAGGGATAATCCCACAAACCACACCTTTAGACTTTAAAATCCACAACATCCATCCAGGGGAGTGTGTACTGGTGAAAACATGGAAAGAACAATCTTTAACTCCAGGATGGGAAGGTCCTTTCCAGGCATTGCTGAGCCTGAGGCTGTGACCCGGAGCAGGGAACGAGGGGGGATCCAGCCAGCAGCACCAAAGGACCCCTGGAGGAACCGAAGGAATGGACTGTAACATCCAAAACAGGGGACACCAAATTGACTCTTCAATGGGGACTGGGGGGTGATGAACTGGGAGGACTCGAATGATCCAAGGGAGGTACAAAGAATCAAACCTAACTGGGAAATAAGGCCAAGCTTCTATCAGTGGTTTCAAGTGCAGCCTGGACAAGTTCTGAGACACCTCTGACACCCTCCTTGGGGAGGAATACTTCCACTTCAAACAAAAAGAGAATTAAGACTGTTTTGGTCAGAGCATTCTCATATTTTGGCCTTAGTCTGTGACTTACACAAAGAAAAACAGGAGTTAAAACCTCCATCAGAGTCATACCATACACCCTGTGTGATTCATCACAATAACAGATATGCTAGCTGGGTTAAATGTAAATGTTTAAATTATAAAAAAATTGCTATTGTAATTCACTAAAGTGACACTCTCATTGTATGAAATGCCAAGTGCCAAATCTATTCCCTACCCTGGTAAGAAATAAGAACGGTTGAAATGGTAATTTTGCTCTGTGGATGAGAATTACTGGTGCCTGTTGAGTGGGAAATACCTGAGGAACAGTGGGAAAACTACAGTTAAAAAGTGTCACAAAGGATTTGCCTGGAAATTAACAAAGAGGAATTGACAATTGACAGTTGAAATAGAGGGCAGGACCGGGTGGCTGCTGTACTGGCCACCAAGAAGATCATCTACTTCTGCTGTGGGTACAACCCCACAGGCCTGGGAGGAGGGGGGATAAGCCATACAGGACCTCTGTTATTCCTTTTCCTGTCACTCATTTTCTGTCTTTTCCCTTACAGGACACCAGCAAAGTCATGTCACAGGTGTTACCGAAAGCTGTACATGGAAAGACACAGAGGTTTCTTTTTTATCCCTCACACTCATGTCAACAGCCACTGTTACAACCCATCCAAGTTGGTAATTGTGTGCACAATGGGAAAAAATATTGGACTGCAGAAAACTTGGGAACAAGCGGTAACAGGTTGGGAAGTGAATGTCCAAAAGGGGAGAGATGGATTTGTTTCACATATACAATTGGGAATAAAATCCAGGATTTGGTAAAAGAACAACTGGCAAGCAGAAAGACAAAGTCAGCACAGCAATCTAACTCTCTGCAAATTTCACTTCAAGATTTGTATACAAAATTGGACCAGCAACTAGGAAAAGAAAAAGAGACTTCAAGACTGAGGAAAAATCTGTTTGTGGAATTGGGGGAAAGGATAAGTGAGGAACTCAACATAACCAACTGCTGGGTCTGTGGAGGGGCTTTGGTGTCAGAGGAATGGCCATGGAAAGGCAGTAGCTCAGGCCCGGTTGAACTCCTTAAGTGGAACCAGACAAATATAAAAGGGGAAAACCAGCCAGAAGGGTGGATTTTAAGTTCAACAGCAATAGGGGAAGAATGTCTGGAGCACTGGGAAAAATTTCATTAAAGCAGTAGGAAATAATCCCTGTAAAAGTTATAAACTTAGCAATAGAACTTTCACATGGTGAATCCCAGAGGAACCAACTTGGTATTGGACTCAAAACAAAATGAAAGAGGGGAATTGTAGATATAATAACAAAGTTGGAATTTTTCGATGTAATGATAGAGGAAAAAAATCCTTATTTTGGCATCCCAGAAATATCCAAATTTTGGGAGAATATAAATCAACCGGAAAAAGATTATTGGAAGGCACCAGATGGCTTATTTTGGATATGTGGAAAGAGAGCACACCCAAGACTCCCCTCTAGGTGGAAAGGGAGCTGCACTTTGGGAATTATACAACCAGGATTCTTTCTTTTACCAGGACCAAATGGAGACCAACTAGGGATGCCAGTTTATGAGGACTTAAAAAGAAATAAAAGGGATTTGATTAGAGGATTCCAAAAATGGGGGATGAAGAATGGCCCCCTGAACGCATATTGGAAACATATGGGCCAGCCACCTGGGCACAGGATGGGAGCTGGGGACATCAGACCCCAATTTATGTGCTGAACTGCATCATAAGACTCCAGGCTGTTGTAGAAATAATAACAAACAAAACTGGTCAGGCGTTGGAATTAATGTCAAGTCAACAACAGCAAACCAGGGCTGCAGTATATCAAAGTAAGTTAGCTTTACATTATTTACTAGATGAAGAAAGGGGTGTTTGTGGAAAATTTAATACATCAGATTGTTTGAAAATGGATGACAATGGAGATGCTGTTCTGGATCTAGTCAATGATATCGGAAAAACAGCTCATGTACTGGTCCAAAAGTGGGAATCAATGGTAAAAAGCAGCTGGTAGGATAACTTACTGGAACTAGAATGGTGGAAAAACTAGGGTTTTTTCTCCTATGTGCTACTGCTAGACTGGTATTTCTTCCTTGTTTAATCCCTTGTTTTATTTGGCTGATCACAAACGTAGTTCAAGGCCTGCAAGTAGTAAAAATGCCTACAGACCCAAAATTGACTACATCTGGAACAGCACAAAAGATCATGGTGTTAAAGAAACCAAATAATATAAAAAAACCCTTTGAAGAAGCAAAATTGATCTGTGAAAAAAAATTAACAAATAATAGAAGCTAGAAAACAAGGAATATGGCTCAAGCCAAATGAATTATAAAAGCAAGAGAGGGGAAATGTTATAAATGCATATTATATAGTTGCCTTTTTGCAAATATTAACATGACTACTATACAAATAATTGTACTGTATTATGTTTTATTAATAGGGTTTAGAGAGGTAATGAAAGTATATTTTCTGATTATACCAGAGAGTTAACAGTAAAAGACTAGGGTTTTTATCTCTTCTCTGTAACATCTAAACCAAGCCAGAAGTTATGAGAGAGGGGGTCACCTTGTGACCCTTCATAAAAAAACCTGTTAACTTTCTGATTTCTTATCCAAATGAAAAGAACTAAAAAACCTCAAGAGAAAATTTATACCCAGGTTACCAGACAGAGTAGAGCCACCCAGAAATAATTCTATTTGATAAAATGATTTGGGATACTTAAAACAGATCAAAAAGAATGTTTGATTAACATCTATTGAATATTCAATACAACGATCCTTAAAGATAGAAATCCCAAAGAGTGAAGGGTGCTGCTGGCTGACTTTTTGCCAGGCACCCTCGGCTGAGAAACTTTTGCTTTCTGTCTCTTAATTGTCTATTTTTATTTTTTATTAAAGTTATAAATTTTAAAAAACGAGTAGAACTCGTTTTTCACAAGGTTATGTCTAGGACTCAGTTAACTTTGTGCAAGGTAATGCTACTGAACTTTAAACTGGCCTTTAGGGCTTTTCTATCAACTACAACAGTCTCTTATTTGCTTAAGGCACTCTAAGGCACATTTTTACTCACCTAAAACTAAAACTTACATTCCCACTCCATGTCTGTGTGGCTTTATGCATCTCAGTTTCTCCCAGGGTTTCAAACCAACCCCTGTGACACATTCTTACATGTGGCCAGGGTGCAATGAGCCCCCTGAAGATGTATCAAACCTGAGGGTTGGCCTGTAACCTCCCAGAGTGGCTTCATGATATTTGCCAGAGGGGTCTTGGCAAGAAGAGTGTGTATCTTAAAGCAAAAGTTTTAATAAAAAACAAAATAACAAACAATACAGGAACAAAAGAAAAAGCCGAGCACAGGTGTTAGAGAAGCCTCTGACACTGTGCTAAGACACCTTAAAAAGCACCTGAGCTCCTTTGTGCACCTTCGTAAACACTCAACGTTTTAGGAGGAACAACCTGGCCTGCTGCCAATAGAAGCAGCTACAGGTTCTGAAAAACATTTCCACAGCCCAACCAGTGCCCCTGTGCTGGCTCTGGGCCAATTACAATGAGAAGAGCATGGGAAATTCTAGTTTAACTTCATTATATGTTCAAAGGTAAACCAACACTCTTTTCATTATATAGAAACACCTGCTCGTGTGTGGGGGTGCATTCCTACACCCCTGCATTCCTTCCTGCCTCGAAGCCTGCATGCATGGGGTCCTGGGACATTTCTATCTGGTTTCCAACACCCATCCCTGCTCCCACTGTCCCCATCCCTGTCCCCATTGTCCCCATTCCCATTCCTGGCTCCTAGAGAGGAGCTGCAGGACACTGGAAGAAGGAACCCGGATTCATTGCCCAAAGAGGGGTAATTTCACACCAGCACTAAAGCATTGGGAATATCTTGGCTTTAAAACATTGGAAAATGGTAAAATGATCCGTTAGCAAGAGCTGTGGGGTGGGTGGGAGCAGCAGGATGAGCTCTGCCGGCAGCTCTTGGCTTTCCTGGGAAGAGGAAGGGGCTGGATCCAGCTCCGTGGATTGCTCAGGCAGTGATTCCTGCTGGGATGAGAGAGGGTCACGGTGTCACCCTGTCCCTGTCCCCATCCCACAGGATGGACCTGGCTGGAGCCCATGGAGAGGGGGAGCTGCTCCAGAATCCCAAGTGATCCCATCCCAATCCTGCCTCAATCCTGTTCCATCCATCCCAACTAATCATGCACTGGAATCCTGCCCTGATCCAGAATCCCACCTCATTCTGCCCCAGTCCTCCTGCCCCAGTCCTACTCCATCCATCCCACATGATCCTGCTCCAGACTCCAGCCCTGATCCCACTCTCCAATTCCATCTGATCCTGCTCTGGATCCCTGCTCTGATCCAGAATCCAGCCCTGATCCCAGTCTGTCCATCCTGCCCCGATCCCCCTCTGCAATCCCACCCTGATCCCACTCCACACCTGCGGTCAAGTCGTTGGCCCCCACACCTTTTCCTGCAGAAAAAGAAGATCCATGAGATTCCAGCACAGATCACACACCAGGATTAACCCCAGGATCCACCCTGGGATCTGCACAGAGGGGATCCAGAGCTGGATCCACCACTGGGACTCACCGGCTGCCATGTTGTATCCATCCCTGTCCCTCCTCCCTGTGGAAAAACAGTGGGATCAGCGTCAGTGGCACAGGATTCCTGAACGGTGCCGGGTGGATCCGTGCCCCTTCCCGACCCCCATCCCGTGTGTTACCGGATTGGAGCTTCCAGACAATGAATCCAATGAGGACAGTGAGGATGAGGATGGCAGCGATGACGGACACAGCGACCACCACGGTGAGATTCCCGCCAGATGTCGGCTCTGGGAAATGCGGGATGGTGAGGAGGGGAAGGGGGATCCCCATCTGGGAATTCCCAATTCCCACATTGCCAGCCTCACCCCAAGCGAAGATCCCGGGCTCCAGCATTCCGGGATGCTCCACCCGGCACCGGTACTGCTCCCGCTCCTCCGGCAGCGCCTCGATCCTGGCCCAGGTGTGGAAGGTGCCGTCGCTGTTGGGAACGATCCCGCCCCACTCCGTCTCCTGATCCCACATTTCATCCCCCTTCAGCCAGTTGACTCTGATGGTCTTGGGGTAGAATCCGTAGGCGTGGCAGGACAAGATCAGCGTCCCGTGTTCCTCTTTTCTGGACACATGGACATCAGGGGGCTCTGGAATGGGATAACGGTGAGATGCATCCATGGAATTCCATGGGAATGGGATGGAGGTGAGATCTGCCCATGGAATTCCCACTAGATGGGATGATAGTTACATCTACCTATGGAATTCCCACTGGAATGGGATGGGGGCGAGACCTGCCATGGAATTCTGACAGGAATTACTGTGTTCTCCAATCCTTCATTCCCAAATCCCAAATTCCCACCCACCTTTGCGCTCCAGCTCCTTCTGCCCATCTCTGACGTATTTCCAGAGCCATTCAGGGCACTCGTGCTTCACATTATTTGTCCACCTTTCAGCCATGGTCCCTTCATGTTCCCAGCGCCTCCTGGTGATCTCAGCAGCACCATTGGCCACCATGAATCTCCCATATCCCAGATCAAAGGAGATGAAATCCCGCCCGTCGTAGCCATCCCGGTAGGATCCATGGACACTCCCGTCAGACAAGATGTCACAGCCATAAAGCCGCTGTACAGTGTGGAGACCTGGGGGGATTGTACCCACAGAGACCCATGGAATTGTGTCCCAGGCCCACAGGGCCCCATTCCAGCCCTATGGAGACCCAGAGTCTGATGGAGACCCACAGAGCCTCATCCCAGCCCCTTGGACCCCCATGGATGCATATCCCAACCCCATGGGATGGAACCCCAGGGATCCCAGCCCGGCCCCACATATCCCATTCCAGCCCCACAGTTCCCCCCACTCACCCCCGCTCTGGTTGTACCGGTCCCGTGCTATCTCCAGGTTCCAGGCAGCCACATGCTGGTTCCTCTCACTGATCTGGGTCTGTAGATCCCAATATCCCGGCTCAGCTCCATCCTTTATCCACTGTGTCAGCAGCTCCTCCCGGCCCCGCTCGCTGTCGTAGCGTGTGATGGGGATCCCATCCACAAACCCCATTTCCATGAACTGGAGGACCCCCGGGCTGGGCTCTGACACCGATACTTGCAGGTAATGCAGGGAGTGGAGAACTGGGGGGACACAGAAGTTTGGGGGGTCAGGGATCAATGAAAGGGGAAACTGGAGAGCTGGGAAAGGGTTTGGGGACCCCCCTGAGACCCCTGGGATGGCCGGGACTCTCTGGGACCATTTGGGAAGCGGCGGGAGTGGAAAACGGGGGGGAAAAGGAAAGTTGAGAGATCTGGGGGGTCCAAAGTGTTGGGAAAGATGAATCAGGGAAACCTTATAAATATGATTGCTTGGCAAAAGATTCTGAAAATGTGAAACCTGTAGTCGAGATAGAAATGGAAGCTCACTTTGAGTTGTAGGGTACATTAATCCCATTAATTACTATATAACCTGAAAACAACAGCCTGGGCAGCTGAAGGAGAATTCCTTTGCATTGAACAATTACCTTTTTAATTGAATCCCTTTTGATTGAACAATCCCCCACTGCTGGCTGAGGGATCCAAAGGTCAATGCAGCAAAACAGAAAAGTCTAAAGAGTAGTTTTTAGAGTTTAAAATATAACACACAGTAATGTAGTAGTTCTCACAGGCTGTGTGTAGATTCTATAGGATTTTGTGTTTTGTGTTGGTTGGTCACTGTAAATTAGAATATTCATCACAAAAGGAGATAGAATGGATTGGAACCAGGACCTCACTCTCTTTTCCCTGCTCTTTTCCCTGCTCTTTTCCCTGCTCTTACCTCTGCTCTCTTCCCCCTGCACTCTGACCCTGCCCCCTCTCCTCAGCCCACACCCTCTTGCTCTCTCTCATTCTCTCTTTGGGCCCCTCTCCAGCCCAGGCTGGTGGCTGAAGGCAAAGCCCTTTCTACCCACGGCCCTGCAATAAACCCACATATTGTAGAATATCTCAGGTTTGCAGAGTCCCTTGTCCCAGTAAGTATCGGATGCCTCTACAGTCTGGCACCCAACTGTGAGAAGGCCGATTCTGTTTTTTCATCTGTGGAACCCCGTTGACGGTAATTATAACTGCCAGTTGTTTTTGTTTTGTTTTGTTTTTCTTTTTTTTTTCTTTTTACACCCCAAACGGCCGTCCGTGAGCACGGATAGCGTTGCGAGGCACCGCTAATTTGGAGCTCTTAAAAGGTGTTTCCACGGCAATCCCTAAGCCTGGCTTAGAGGGTTTGCTGGTGTGGGAGGGAGCATACTCGGGCTGCTGAAAGGCATCCCGGTCGGTATAGCTCTTAAAATATTTTCTGCGGTGCCCCGGGAGCTGAGCTCTCAGAGGACCCCACCGCATGGTGAGCCCATCCCAGAGTCGCTGCAGAGACCCGTGAATTGGAGCTCGGTAAATATCTGTTCGCGGCAGGCCCCAGGCTCGGCGAGACGTTGCTGAAAGCAGCGCCTAACCGGAGTCTTGGAGAGCCCTCGCTGCGTGGTTGGTGGATATCCCGTGGGGTCCTGAGCACAGAGGGACCCGGCCACGGTGGGTGGAGCCCCATAACTGCTTGGCCAGCAGCACATTGGAGCTCTGACGGACGAGCCTCTTTCGACCCCCTGATAGGTGAGTAACAACCGGTGTTATCATGGGACAAGGTTATTCTGCCCCAGATAGAACTCTCTATAAACAGTTAAAGCATTTACTTAAATCCAGCCCAAGTAATTTGCCTAAAGATGAGCTAAAAAATCTCTTAGCTTGGACTCTGAACAACTTCCCAAATGCTGACCGTTCAGCCGTTTTTAGCAAAGATTTTTGGGATACAGTCGGGGTTAAGCTTTTTAATAACATCTCCCGCCGGGATATGGCTGCTGCGGAGCTGGTCCCAGCTTGCAGGGCGCTCGTTGAATTGTTTGCTGCAGGAGCCGCTCCGCCGGTCCCGCGGCCCCGTGTGAGCCTTGCTTTCGCGGCCCCGCCCCCGCCGGCCCCCGCTTTCCCCGCTCCGGTCTGTGTGGGGCCACCCCCCGAGCACGTGGCCTCCACTTTCCCCGCTCCGGCCCCCAAGGCCCCGCTGACCACCGCGGCACCCGCCACCCCACCGGGCCCCGCAGCCCCTCCCCATCCCCCTGCGGTCCCGGCCCCTCCTGCCGCTCCGGCCCCTCCTGCCGCTCCTGCCCCTGCCACCCCGGCTGCCCCTCCTGCCGCGGCCCTGCCCCCTCCTCCCGCCCCGCCCAGTGCCTGCATCGCGGTCCCCCCGGTCCAGCCCCCTCCTGCCGCCCCTCCAGTCCTGCCAGCCTCTGCCATTGTTGCAACCCCCTCGCTGGCACCCCCACCCCTCGCAATGGTGCCAGTAGGGGCACCGGTCCCGCCTGCGTCCATCCTTGCTGCAATGCCACCACCTCCTGCTGCCTCTGCTTCCCCGATACCAGGCACGCCTGTCGCGGCTGCACAGGCGCTCCCTGCACACCCCGGCCCGGAGAGTGTGGCAGTTCCAGTTCCCTTGCCCCGGCACTACCGTCCCTACGCTGCCGTTTCAGCCCAGCCGCCCGCTGACCTTGCAGCCCCGCTGCCCGCAGCCCCACCCCACCAGCCTGCCGTGTCACTCCAGCCTCCCGTTCCTGTTGCACCCGCGGCACCCCCGGTGCTCGCAGCCCTGCCACCCCTCCATCCACCACGGCCTCCCGGTTCCGAGCAAAACACTGCCCTGCCGCTGCCGCACGCCACTGCCACGGCAATGCCACCGCTGCCCGCTTCCTCCGCGCTCACGCCGATGGCACCCCCCGAGCCTCCACCGCCCGACCTGTCCGCTGCTGCCCAGCCCAGCCCAGCCACCGCTGTGTTTCTGCTTTGCTCCCCTTACTTTAAACAACTACTGAAAAGTACCCTGGAAGGACACACACCTAATGACTGTAAAAACCCTGCTACTATAATTCTTACAAACTCACACTACATGACACATCAAACTTTAAAACGCATTTTTCATCATCCGAAAGGGGGAGAAACTCAGGCTACACCTCAAAGAAAGTTGAATATAGCCTTGTACCTTTATAATTTCTTGAACAGCTCTGCAGAGGAGCCTGATCCCCCCATTTATAGACATTTTTTAAACAACAAAAAGACAAAACTAAAAGAACATCCCCACACCAGCCAGTTACCTTCCAAACAGAAGCTAAGAGGCAAGCACCCAAACCTGAACTGCACAGATTCATCAGAAGAAGATGGCCTGCGAGAAACAGCTCAAGAAAAAAACTGGACTTTCGTTATTTGTGTGAATGCACGTTGTTTTTACCATTTTGTTTTTAGTTTTTGTAGTGAAGCTTTACCTGTAGATCAACCAAAGACGAATGTCTGGGTTGTTTTAGCCAGGTCTGCAGGCTCTGACACCATCTGCTCATCTGAAATGAGCCCTGACAATCCCTTCTCAACTTGCTTAGCTGCAGTACCTTTCCCAGAAGGTTTTGACAATGTTACTTTTGAAAACTATTGGCCACATAAACTTATCTAATAATTCTGTTTCCATTCATAAACAGTTACAAAAATTTAAGAAATTTGACTAACCAAATCACAACAGATGACCCATCTTGGCTAGACAATTTGTTTGACGGTTTGAGCTTTGCACCTTGGCTAAAGGAACTCTGTAAAATAGGCTTGATTATTTTAATAGTAATAATTGTAGTTTTAGTAACAATACCCTGTATACTTCAGTGTGTGCAAAAAATAACTAATAGGACGATTTCTAGTGTTTTAGTTGTTCAACAGAACGGGGGAGATGTTGGGAAAGATGAATCAGGGAAACCTTATAAATATGATTGCTTAGCAAAAGATTCTGAAAATATGAAACCTGTAATCGAAATGAAAGCGTACTTTGAGTTGTAGGATACCAAGTCTTAGTTGCTGTATAACCTGAAAACAATAGCCTGGCCAGCTGAAGGAGAATCCCTTTTGATTGAACAATGCCTTTCTGCTGGCTAAGGAATCCAAAGGTCAGTGTAGCAAAACAGAAAAGTCTAAAGAGTAGTTTTTAGAGTTTAAAATATAACACATGGTAATGTAGTAGTTCTTATAGGCTGTATGTAGATTCTATAGGGTTGTGTGTCTTGTATTGGTTGGTCACTGTAAATTAGAATATTCATCACAAAAAGAGATATAATGTATTGTAACCTGGACCTCGCTCTCTTCGCCCACCTCTCTTGTCCCCTCTTCTCCTCTCTCTTAGCCCCTACTCTCTTGGCTTCTCCTCTCTCTTCACACTCTGGTCCCTGCTCTCTTGGTTTTCCCCCTCTCTGCTCTTCTCTTCTGCCTTCCCCCTGCACTCTGACCCCTGCCACGTTGCTCTAACTCTCTCTCCTCTTCTTGCCAGCTTACCCTCTTGCTTGCTCTCTCGTTCTCTCTCTGGGACTTCCCTTCAGCCGAGGCTGGTGGCTGAAGGGAAGGCCCTTTCTACCCACGACCCTTGCAATAAAACCACATATTCTAGAATATCTCAGGTTTGTAGAATACCTTGTCCCTGTAAGTCACGGATGCTTCTACACTCTCCTTCTTCTCTCTTTCTTTGGCAGTTCCAGCTCACTGCTTCCTGTCCCTAGAAAAGCCACTGAACCCTGTCTGTCCCTCATGCAGTGGCTCACCTTATCTGTCCCTTGCCCAGCCTCCTGTCCCTTCCTCCTCACAGCACGGCCAGCAGATGCCAACTGACTCTCTACCAACTAACTCACTTTTGTATCACACCCATAGCTGTGAGGGCAAGGCTGTTCTCACTCTTCAGTAATTAACACAGCTGCAATATATAGGGGCAGGATTGCCCTTAGCACTACATCTGTCTCCCCATACCCCCAGAAGACAGAATTGAACACAAAAGATTTTCTGGGGTTGAAAGACAACAAGTCTGCTCCCCCAAGGAATTCCCAATGTCTGTCTGTGTCCCAGTGGATGTTCCTGCCCCCGTGTTCATCCAGGTGCCCACAGGGATTCAGGAACCAGTGGCTCCCCCCCAGCCAGGTGTCTTCCCAACACGGATCACCAGGACCACGGATCACCAGGGCTCTGCCCAACGGGGTCACTGGGGATCATCCAACGCCGATCCTCCCATGGGGGATGGAGCTGGAGCAGCGCACGAAGCTCTTCCCGCACTCGGGGCACTCGCGGGGCTTCCCTTGTGGTGCCTCTGTTGGTGTTGGGTCAAGTGAGAGCTCGTGGAGAAGCTCTTCCCACACTCAGGACACTCAGGTAGGGCCCTCTCCC